>NC_092861.1:46559025-46573673 GCF_032062135.1 Pyxicephalus adspersus
ATTTACATTGCTCTGCTTGTTATCCTAAGGGAATATGGGCCATACATTAAAGGTAGTCCCCGGGTTAAGGACATCTGATACGAACGACTCCTGGATACGAACAGGCTTTCCTACTCGCACATAATTATATAAAAAAAAAAAAAATATTTATAAAATATTTAAAATATAGACACACACATAAAAACATCCATGATTCAACCAAACAACAGGATTTCAAGTATGGTTGATAGCTCTAATTAGTGCTGAATATAACAATCATAGCCTAAGTATACAATTGATAAGCTTTCCTGTAATAATCCAACGTGTTTCGCAGATAAAATACGCTTCATCAGGGATTCAGTTTGTACAGGCAATAGATGTAACAGCACACTAAACATCAAAAAGTGGTGCAACTTAGACCTGCCGTAGGAATTAGCATAGGAGGCAGAGGAGGGCCACGGCAAAGGAATGAACACAGCATCCAGATAAGACAACCCAAGAGACCCAAACGAACAGACAATTGAAAAAAGTTGTTGGGGTGTGTTCAAAAAAAACAAATTAATGCCAATCCCATGAGAACAACAACAGGGCAGTGAGATAGCCCAAGGGATGGAGCACAATTTGAAAAATGTGTCCGCTAGATAAGATCTCCTAAGGTGTCCCCAGAATTCATGGGTCCACATGACTTTTTTTTTTGCTATGTTTGTAATTAACTCACAGTGAGGATTTTATATAGTAACTGACACCACACTGCCTAATTAATTGTTGAGAAAAACATCTGTGCTAATTGCATTCATTAAAATAAATGTACCCGTTCCAACTTACATACAAATTCAACTTAAGAAGAAACCTACAGTCCCTATCTCGTATGTAACCCAGGAACTACCTGTAATTTAATTGTTAGTAAAAAGCCAAAGTCCTAAAAAATGGTAACTTTGCATGTACTCTTCACGCATGTTTTTTATTAGGAACATCCTATTTTGTACCTATGGCTTATCAGCTCCATAAAAAGTTTACTTTTGACTAGATTTTCTTTAGTTGTAGCAGAACACTTCCTAACATGGCTGTGTGGATAAGAAGCAATCCATGATCCATCATACTGTTTAATAAATTCTGTCAATTTAGGCAATTTCCTGATGTTCATTAATCCTCTCCATCCCATGGTGTAAGCCATCAAATCAACAGTTAGGTGAGCAGGTCTGATTTCAGAAAACAACGGACATACCAACATTTGCCACCTCTACACGGAGACACAGCAAGGAATGGGGCAGGTCTGGGAAAAAAAATCATCTGCTGGAATCCTCCAAGCAATACTGGAGACTAGTTTTGTGTATATGAGGCCAAATTTAATGTTGGTAGTAGTGGTGGGGGATGCTCGCAAAGCAGAGACACTTAACCACCGTGGTAGACAAAAACGGACTAATTACCAGCAGGTACAACTGGCCTAAGTGTAGGAGCCTTTCACATTTACAAATATTGGGCATCGCTAAATAACAAGATTTCATTATGAGTCCTAATTCACGCATGATAACTAGATAATTGACATAAAGGCTCAATGTATTATGTATTTCCAATGTTTGCAAATGAAAGAAAAAACAAATTAATTTATACAATGGTGGCTCCAGCTAGTAGGTGGTGTCTTCTTATGGGCATTGGAAAATCTAGATAGACATGAAAGATAAACAGGAAAAGCTATATAAAAATCTGGCTAATCCGCTGAATGTGTGGAATTATTTTCTTAGCAAGCTACAGTCTGAACACTATTCCAATAATTGGTAGGCCAAGGCAGGGAACACAGATTGTGAGGAGTATGGAGGAGGCATCTGCAAAAACACATGTAGTAAGCTGTTCTAGCAAAAACACAATAGAATCATTATTACTAACCTGTTATCACTTGGTTACTCATCTCTTTTTTATTTTTTTTACCACTCATTCTTACGTATAATTATCAGCATATTTTCAGTTTGAAACAAATGATTATTAAGCCTTTAAAAAGCAATATATATATATTATTTATTAAAAAAACACCAATGCAAGTTGTGTATATTACCATACAAACTATTTATTAGAATCTATCTATCCATCTATCTATCTATCTCAGCACTACATATAACCATGTGTTATGTTTGTGTTTTATATTTTTCTAAATATAACAGTAACCAGTAATAAACATATAAATAAATAAAGGCCCAATCTGCAACATAATCAAATCCCTCAGTTGTCTAATAGCCCATTTTGTATTATGTGCCTACTCATAATTACGTATATGCAGGTGCTTAATTCCTTCTGCAATCCCCAACAATTTACATTATTGCTTGCCCCATCATAATCATAGAAGTGTTAACATCATCTTTTTTATTTATGCTGGATGTGTAGTATATATGCATTGTGGGTAATTGTATGTCATAAATAATATAGTGATTTTTGTTCTTTCACAAAAAATAAAAATGAATAAAATACATTGTTAGTATACAAGACTGTTCAGTTAAGTGTTAGCACCAATGTAGAACAATAACAAATTGCTAAAATTGTCTTGAAATAATTCTGTAACGGCTACCTAAAATGATTGCATTTTTAAATACCACACACAATATTTTGTCATCTTATTAACCTTTTTAATCTTCATATTCATTGGAGCAGAACAAACATCACCTCAGGCCAAAGTAAACAAGCATGAGTTTGTCTAAAAACAGGCATATTAATTGTGCTTTAGTGCACAAATTCTGATTGTATAGGACTATAAAAGTGCTATTTTCTGTTTACAAAGCCTTCTGTAGCATTGGAATATTAACATTTTGGCAACCACTGTGACCTTCCTGATTTATTTTAAAGATGCATTTTTTCCCTTTTTAATTATTCTCAGAATTCTGTCATCTGTTCAAATAGCACCTGCAGTCAATTATTTAGGGATGTGCCTCTCAGTCTGTCTACTGACATCTTTGTTATTTTGGCCTTCAAAAAAAAAAAGTAATTGATCATATTTAACTTATTTTTGGGGGTAAAAAAGAGCTTTTATACGGTGCATAATAAGACAACAAAAGGGAAAGGTAGCATGAAGCCTTTGCAGAGCTGGATCCCAGGTTTGAATATTGGCCAGGACACTATCTGCATGGAGTTTGCAGTTTCTCCCCGGGTTTGTGGTTTCCTCCCACATTCCAAAAAAATGCTGTTAGGTTAATTGGCTTCCCCCCAAAATTGACCCTAGACTGTATTAAAGACATATGACTATGGTAGTGACATTAGATTGTGAACCCTTTTGGGGGATAGCTAGTGATATGACTATGGACATTGTAAAGGTCTGCGTAATATGTCAGCCCTATATAAACACTGTGTAGTAATATATATTCTTAGTACTACAAGTATAGACATTTCATGTACTATCATTGTCATATAAAACTGTTGCTTCATTAGCCCGAGAGATACAAGCAAAGGTGGCATTTAATGGTCACTATTTCTAAAATACTCAACAAAAGATGTGAAATAAATAATGAATCTAAAAGTAAAGTATTAGAAAATATGGAATGCCAAATCATTCTTTGATCAACATAATGAACATTGATTGATTATTCCCATTCTCAACTGATGACACTCCTTCTTTCTTTGACTACCAATATTGTGACGTAGCAGGAAGCTCTCTACCCCAACTTTAACAGTCAAAATGAAAGGGGGTTGGGGATGGTGGAAAGGATAGGAAGCAGAAAAAGAATCTAGGGGAAGGTCTGAACATACAGGGTCACATTTTTCTTTTAAGAGTATTGTACGTAAAGATTTGGCATGTATGAAGGTAAGAGATGTTACATGACTCCTCCAAGGGGGCCAGGGTAGGCTAAGTAATTTACAGCCAGGGATAAAGTTATATGTACAGTTGCCCAGTAATACAACCCATGTCTTTTGTGTGGGCACATGCTTTCTGATGGCTTGCACTTCTATTTTTGAAATGTTTTAATATGCACACTTTCTTTCTGGAGACAGTAGCTGCAATCTCATGTTTGTGATTTTGCAAGCACTCAAGGGCTCTATTTTAAAAACAGGGATGTGACAATAATCAAACATTCCCATGTGGGGATCTTCCAGGTTCATGTATTTCAATGGCAGTGTTTTTTTCTACCAGGGAATGTGTGAGGGATTGTCAAATACCCTGTTTTTTTACATAGAGCCCAATGAGTCCCTTTTTAGTCTTTTACTCCAAAATCATTTTTGATTAAGTTTAAATAGAGTAGAAAAGGATTTGAACCCCCATCACATTTTTATTGTTGTTTATGACACCTTTAGGAAGATATATCCTCTGTATTTTTTCTTGTAAGCATAAACCACTTAAATGAAATTAAAGGAAAATATAAAATTGTAAGATGTCACCAGAATTGGAATATATGGGAACTTTTAAATTAAAAATTACGGACAGATATTCCCTATAATGTTCCTATAATGGTAATATATACATAAAAAAAAACATTGTTCTTTCTATACGAAACTGTAGACAAGCAGGTTTGTATGGAAATATGTGCATGAAGTTATTAGAGTTTTTTTTCACAAACGTTTGAAGCAAAACGGGACCAAAATGCCCTGCATAGTTTCATATAACAGCATTGGTCATAGTGTTGGAATGTACATAGAATAAGTCAGGTGAAAACACATTTCGATCATTCCTTTATTTCAGAAGGTTATAATGTTTTCATTTATTTATTTTTTTATTCATCTGTACATGAATATAGAAAATGAGATTTACTGAGAAGGCTAGGAAATTGGTGATTGCAGCCGCCCGACATCCTATGTCTTCCAGACCACCATAGCTTAGTGACTGCAAAATATTACAGCACAAGTATAGATATATTTCTTTAATCCTTCAAATTTAGTTTCAACAGTGTATAAAAGAGATTGAAGAGGCATTGAACAGACTCAGCGAGACGCTGCTGGCTGGAGTAGGTAAATATCCTTTTCTGCATTCCCAAATCCACAATGTAATGCACCTTTTTGTTGAAAAGTAAGACATGATTTAGTGCTTGAACTGTACTCCCTAGGGTTTGAAAAATCCTGCTTTAGTGTTATGTTAAAAATGTAATATTTAACAGCATACTAGAGACTACAGTACATTTATTTACATTTTAATTTTACCACTATGGATAGTTAAAATATGAAATAAGACAAGAATTAGGAGTATAAGGTTACAGTGATAAGTATTCAGTGTTCCATCTTCAAAATTCACATACTTTGCTGACCCTAAGAGTGTGACACCCCGGAAGATGAAAAGGGTTATAAAGGACTTAAAACATGGTAGACTTAGACCAATATCAATTTCCCAAGTTAATATATCCAAAAGTAAACGGGAGATGCATGTCATGCCTCAACCCACATTTACTGATTACCATTTTAAGATGCATACAACTTCTATATACTATTGTGATTATAATCTGTTCCAGACCATAAGAGAACAGAATAGGAACCCTGGGCCAAGCACAACAGATGGCAAAGGATGAAAATGACTTGGGCTGGAAGGAAAAGGGCAGGTTGTGGTAAGGGGAGTTAGTAGGAAGAATAATGATGCAGCACAGGGGGTAGAGTTGAAGAATGTGAAGGCTCTTGACACGAAGAAGAAGGTGCTGTTTCAGAAAAAGCCATGGAACAAGTAAATCCTACCTGCTCAGCTGAATGAGTATTATCATGATGGCATGCTAATGCTCGAGTTGTAAACAGGTGTAAATCCAGGTGATCACAAATTCCCCATTCTATCTCTGCCCTGCCCAAATCAGGGTTGTGTCTAAAAAGTGATTAAGGCAGATATCAAAGTGGAACTAAAAGTAAAAACTAAAAAATTCAGTGCAGACAGCATCTTTATTGAAAAAGGGCCATTTAGGGTTTAATTGCATGGATATAGCCTGCCCCATCTTTAATAAAGGACCTGCCTACTCGCAGTTTTTTAATTTTTATACCGTAATTTAAATGGGAAATTAGTATTTTTTTTACTGGCCTAAAGCCACCTACTACAATGATGAACAATGATTATGTTTTCAACACTGAAGAAGAAGAAGTAACAACCTCAGTAACCAATAACAAACAAACAAGATTTCAGTTACTAGCTAGATTAGTTTAAAACAATTTCCATCTGGTTTTATGCACTTTGCACAGTCATCACTGCTCTTTGCACTGCCCAATAAATATCTCTGTATTATGATGACTTTAGTAGGTTTGACAGGCTTCCTGATCACCTGCACATCAGAAGGCAGATAGAATATCATGTTGCAGTTAATGAATGTAAATGCCTTATAAAATTATTATAAAACCAAATAATGTTTTGTACCTCAGATAGATTAGTTATGTATACCAAAGGAATAATTGGGTATTGTAGCTGCAAGTCCTCATTATAACCACATATATGTGGGTGTGTGCATTGGATGAACTATGTGTCTCAAGAATACTCTTCTGAGACTTCTGAGAAAAATAAATAACACCTTGTCATGTATCTACAGATCCTTGATGATTGATAAAACAACCAGCCATGCCTCAAACCTATCTAAAATAAAACAACTGGTTTGGAGGGCTTCTTTTTAATCCACTGAATTTTGAATCAAAATCATTTGTTGCTAGAAAAAAAAAATCTATACCTTAAGCAAATCCTGATAACCGACTATAAACCTCATTCTAAACTTAGATGGTGTCCTATACATTTTAGTAAGGGGTTTTTTAGAACAGAAAAAAAAATTAAAATATCCTGCATCATCACAAATATATATATATATATATATATATATATATATGATTTTGGTCATTCAACCTTAAAAAATATTTCCAAATGTTAAATGGTTAAACAGATCATTAGTTAGTAAATAAATACAGACGTATTAGGTATAAAAATTTAATATTTTTATTTTCCTGGAACTCATTTGCTTTTCAGTTTAGTAAGCATTTATTGAAATAGAGATATCCTAATTACTGTAAGCAGTAAATAAAAAAGTTACAGTTTTAATATATGATTACCAAGGGTTCTGTGCTCTGAAATAATTCATGCTTTGGTAGGGAAAAAATACAAAACAATTTTAGAATAAAATAAACTGTCCCATACAATGGGGTTTTTCTTATTTTATGTTAACGATATTAGATATTTTACAATACATTTTTTAAATATTTTTTATGTAAACAATTTACATAAAAAATGTTTCAAAATATTAAACATTTTTTTACCTGAACCTCTATGTTACAGCTAATGATGTTAGATCAAGGGTGGGCAAACTTTTTCAGTCAGGGGGTCTCATAATAAAATTTGAAAGAGGGGTCAGGCCGATGGGGGAGTGGGCGGGGTTATCCCATCATGATGCCACTGAAGGTGACATCATGATGGCATAAGTCCGCCCACTCCCCCATCGCAGATCTGAGCCTGTGATGGGACAGTGGACGGGTTGTGTGCAGGGAGCCACGAGCTGGGATGTGTTCTGTGGCTCTGACCGGTGCACCCCCCCAGCTTGGTCCTTCTCCTGACCCTGCTCGGATAGGCACCAGCCGGAGCCGCGGAACACCCAAAGGGTCAGATAAACCACCGTATTGGGCTGTATACAGCCCGCGGGCCATAGTTTGCCATACCTGTGTTACACTGTCACTTAGGTGCTCGCCCTAGAGTTGTTTTTTTTTTCCCTGAGCTTCTCATTATGTAGTTCCATATTGCTGAGGAACTGCTGGAATAGAACTCGCAGAATGGTCTACTTGAATATCCACAACAGTGAATTGCAGATCTTAAAATCAGATTAACATGAATAGAGTAGATTGTGTCGAGACTTTTTTCCAATCTGTGTTCCACTTGAGAGATTCTTCTGCAGACGCAGGAGGAAATGAAGAAAAATCGAAATTAAGGAAACCCTGTTGTTACTGCAGTGACGCACAGCATTTATGTGCTGTGCACCACTGCAGTATCACACCCTCTTTCTTCTGTTCAATTGTGTCTTTATATGAAATTGAGCTGATTTCCTAAAAATTGTTTAAAAGTGATGACACATCCCGACATATACATACAGTATGTATCTTCACAATAATTCATGAGACTTTTAACGCATCAAAGTATGGGCAAGCTGTTAAAATGCCAGCAAACGTTATTACATTATACAAATAAATTTAAAATCACATTACAATATGACACAATAACATGATAACAACCATGTTAGCCGTGCAGCCTGATATGCACCTCTTTGGCATCCTCAGCACATACTTCCAGGCTGTGCACACCTGAAGGGGATTTAAGGAGCAGACTAGTCCCTGGTTTTATCCTGACCAGCCATTGGCAGCATTGGCTGCTCACAGTTACCAGTTGCCTGTAGTGGCATTAAGCTGGGATGCCTTGTTGCTTGTGTGTTTATTTGTTGGATTTACTGTTGCTGACCCAGCGATTGTATGCTGCCTGGACTGACTTTGTGTCTATTACCCCGACTCTGCTTTGTCTTTACTCTTGGATGCCTTGTTTGATGGACTGTTTCCCTGAAAATGACCTGGCTTTGTATTATGGACTTGTCTCTGCTGAAAACTTGGTCCTGCATCTGTGAGCTCCTGGTCCTCTGCTAGCCCTTCGCCAGACGCCATCCCTTGTGCACAGAAGTCCTGGGAGCAAAAGTGTGCTTAAATGGCTCAACTAGTCTCCTAAGGCCTTGCTATAGATGAATAGTGCAGCTTTGGATTGGGTGACTGGCACCTAGAAAGCAATAGTGCTGGACCAGGACCTTACTACACAGTAATGAAAGAATTCCATCAATTCCTGTGCCACTGACAATTTTGGATTTACTATCTGTCCTGTTGACATTGGTCAACAAAATAAATAATGGAGGTAAATTCACCAGGAAGACTAAATAAAACCTGGTAGGAGCCCCAACCCTTTAGCACTTAATGCAGAACTAGGGAAAAATGTTTTGGCTTTAGATAAAGAGCACTGCAAGCACACATGATTGTTTTACAAGAGGGCAAATGTTCTTGTCAATGGATTTTTTCCTTCTTTAGGATTTCTTTGTGAGCCAATGTTTCATGCACGTGCACAGAAATATGTTGTTTTACCATTAATCATGATAAAAGCTAGTACATACCTGTTAATGTTTTCCAACCCATTATTTAAAACTAAGCTACTTATATCTTATCTCTTATCTACATGACCTAACCTTGTCCTTTCTATATTATAAAATTGCAAGAAAAAGTCTGTGAACCTTAAGTCTGAATTTTTTCAGCCTCTTCATAAATAATTTCTCAAATGTAAACTGTACTAAGTAATATTGATATGGAAGTCTTAAGATAAAAAAGATAGCAACATAAAAACTTACAATGTAAACATTTTAAACAGTTATTGTTCTAAAAAATATGTGATTTTCCCTGAAACAAATACAGCTAGTGGTTTATTTGCAAAGCAGCAAATGTGACATTTATCAAATTTTCCCTGAAGTTTTATCTTGGTGCATGTGTTTTAATTTATAATATTTTTTAAGCTGCAGTGTTTGGTAATTTTTTTTAATGTGCCCATCTGTTAATGGGGCAACCATAACACAACATCACACGTGTCTGGTTGTGCATGTTAATAAGTTGAAAGAAACACTCCAAAATATATTATTGTTCTTCTACTGTTTCCTGAAGAAGGCATGAAATGTGAAGATGTGAAAAGGCGAAAGAAAAAAAAGAGCAATGTGTTTTCAAAAAAAAAAAAAATGCATACCATGCAAAATTGTGAAACATAATGTAGTAAAGTGGTGGTTTAAACTCATTCCCCAACTGCCTATGTAATGAAGTATAACTCAGATAAGCCTTTTTTCCCTTTGGACCTTACAATTCTACAGATCCATGCAGCAATCCTCTGTTTTCATAATTTGTTGGAGTTGTGTAAATGCTCATGTAAACTTGGAAGTATGTAGGATGAGATCCCATATAATATACATAACTGATTCCCTTACTGACCTTTGGTGAATCCAGCTCACAGTCTTTTTGTATTAGTGCACATACACTGATAGGGAGCATGCAACCAGTGATAGTTTTAGATAAACTAGGACCGGGGTAAATTTATAAACATACAGAATTCCAGTTTTTTGCACACCCTACTATTTTGGGGCCTGGGGCCCTGGGCTATTGCTGATGTTCACACATTATCTTAGTGTATAAAAGTGTGCAGAGTTATATGTCTGAACACACATTACCCCCTATTTCAATCTATGCCTATGAAAACTTTTTACATTTAAAGATTTTTTTCTGGTAATTCCCAAAGCTCAATGCATAAAAAGATAATACGACTGCATTTAAGCCAAAATGCATTTCGAGGTAGGCTTTCAACTACACGCACAATGCATTTTGTCATACAAGAACATTTTCTAACTTGTTTATTCTAGGTATTATTTTTATGACAGATGGCCAGCACAGTGTCTTTTTCTTCAAAGCAATGTCACAAAGACCTGTAAAGTCTGAAGTAAATCAAAATCTACTTCCACAAATGTTGTTGTAAGCAGAGCCTGAGGAATAGCTTGTAATTTATATCATCATATAAGCCTGCCATGTAGTATTAATCAGATCATAGTATGTCCACATTTTTTTCATTCTCTCCCGGTTAAAAATTGTTGGTCAGAGTACAAAAACAATATAAAAGTATATTTGATTTGGTTGTTAGAGAGCACAAACAATGAATCCAAACAGGATTTATGCAGTTTAAACTGTGTGATATCTTATGCTTTATAGAAATTCCTGTTTACATTCCTGAGATACATTACCATACAGGTAAAACTGAACTCCAGTCATACTTTCATCTTGCATAGTAGATGAGGCCTTACTCCTGTATTGTAATTGCTTAATCTAATGTTTTGAACACAGTGCGTTTTCACAATGGGCCTTATTTATTGAAGCTCTCCAAGGTTGGAGGGAATACACTTTCATCAGTGAAGCTGGGTGATCCAGCAAACCTGCAATGGATCTGGTCCAGGATTGAAAACATTTCTTAACAAATGGCAAATTCCTTTTATGAAATCCATTCCAGGTTTTCCGGAACCACCCAGCTTCACTAATGAAAGTGTATCCTCTACACACATGGAGAGCTTTAATAAATCAGACAAAATAAAAAACAAAAACTGCAGCAACTCAGATAGACCACCTTGTTTACTGGATTAAGGACAACCAGAATCATCTACCCCTTTTTTCTCTGCTGTCCGGGATTGAATTCAATTCTTTAGATAAGATTACATTTCAACTTTAATGCAGGTGCATTATAAAAGCTTACTCTCTGATACCTTTAAATTTGCCATATTAAAAGTCACATGGACGAAACTATTATGTATTTCAACAAGGGAAATATGACCTGCGAAGAAGAAAAAAGGATAAGCTGTGAGAGGGGTAGGTATAAATACAAATCAGTACAAGGTGCATATTCAAGTAGGTAAACAAGTAGGAACTAAGCCAACATGGTTTTCTGAAGCTTTTCTGCATAGATAACCCTTCTGCACCAACATACTTCCCTCCTGAAGCACAGTTAGGTTGTAAGAGTCAAAAACATTGTGAAGATCAGCGTTTCCCAAGCAGCGTTGCAATTACCCTGGGGTTTCCCCAGAAGTTTCTAGGTTACTTGAACAATAGGCAAATTGTTATATCATCATGGTATATTATCATGTGTGTTTAGGTGACGTGAATGATCTTTTTTGGCTCTCTGTAAGGGTGGCATTCCTCCCACTGGCCAGCAATGTAAGAGGTATTCTTCATACTGACCATTATACTGTTGCTGTTGAGTTGTGGATGGATTATTTATAGCAGGGGGTTCCCGGAGGACTAGAAAGTTATTTTAAGGGTTCACCCATGTTTTAAATTTGGGGAAAGGCTTGTGCAAAGAACTTGTTTATCTAACAAAGGGAATGTTCACTAACCTTAGGAAATATTTGTAAAGCTGTGTCACTTTAGTTAACCAATAATGACCAATAATGTGCACGCTTCAAATCAACCCCATTATACTAAAAGCAGAACTAAATGGAACTGAAGAAGGGACAGGGGATGTCCATTCTGCAAAACATAACTTTACCGGCCTGATCAACTTTTTTAAAACACATGCACTTGTCCCCATTCTTTCACAGGTTTTAACATTTTTCCTCTCCTCTTCTGGGTTCTCTCCCTTCAGTTCCGGTAGCGCTGGAGATGCCGAGATACCCAGTACATCCTGCCATGGTATTTAGAGAAGTGCTGTGCTTAATGTACAGTGCTGCATGATATGTTGGCAGTATAAAATACTTTTTTTTATTATTATTAATAATAATAATAATAATAATAATAATAACCTGCCTGATTGCAATTTTTTTCTTGCAGAACTTTAAACTACATTGTAACTAACAATGTCATAATATCATTGTGAAAGTTTACACTTTTATTAGGGCTTAATAAGAATATAAACTTTACCTTTAGACTTTAACATTTAATTATTCCTAATAAAAAACAAATAACAAATGTGATAACTTTTTATTCATGATTATTTTATAATTTATACCTAGGAAATAAAAATACAAATATGTATCCACAATTACTACTAACGAAGACCTCACTTACAAGTACAATACTTTAAGGTAGACAGGCAAAAGGTAAAGGTATAAGGTGTAGAAACAAAACATTTCTCTAAAAGTGAACATACTCTGGAAAAGTAAAAGGAGCAAAAAAAGATCTAATGTTAAGTATATATTTTCTCTGCAGAAAACTGAACTTGCATTTTTCTAGTTCTGATCAGGTGATCTGATGCACATTTTATACATTTTTCAATCACTAATTTCTCATTCTTAATCATGTTTTCATATCACTGTTTGTATTCTTCATCTTTTTATTTACCCAGATTGCCCTTTATAACCTTTGATCACACTATCTCATTGTATTAAAGGCAACTGATTTGAAAAGTGTCAGATCATCCAAGAAAGATAAGTTCTGCTTTAAATAAAGCAATAAGAGATCAAAACAATGAATTGATTAGCCATATCATATAACAGGTTATATGATATGGCTAAGTACCAACAAATAAAATCTGAAAGGAAACAAAAGAACAGTCATTATTGTATTGACTGTTCTTTTGTTTCTATGTTCATATATTTTTTCCAGCAACATTTCTCTGGCATCACATAGAATCATATGCTATTTGGGTGATAATAGCTTGTAAAAGGTATATATGAAATATAAGGTCAGGGTCTTTGCAGTTTATTTAAAAAATTATGAGGTCAAATACCTTAGTTTCACTTATTCCAAACTACATGCACAATCCTTGTACACTCAAAATATGTCTTAAAGCTGAACTTTAGCCTTACCATAATATTAGTTCTCTTCCTAAATGGTACAGTAAATAAAGGTAAATATTATATCTTTAGCTCTGCTTAATTTTTTTTTCACCTAATTTTTTTTCTAAAGGACTATCAGCAAATTTAAGCCCTGTCCTCCGGTAGTTCAGCAAGGATATTTTTTTAAATAAAGCACTGGATTTTCTGTGGATGACAAAAGGGAGTTCAGGGAAAAATAAAGTATTATAGCACATTTCATTTTAACAAAATGTACATTTTTTTAATACAGAATATAGACAGAAATCTAAGTTTACCTTAAAGAAGAACTTTATTAAAGTCTTATAACAATAAAGTTCTTGTTCTTGAGTTGTATAATTTCAAACTTCTTGTAAGTGAACAATGTCCCCTAATCATTGGTGATTGCTGGTTAGTTTCCCATTGGTGTTCAGGTGTCAGTACTTGTTCGTTCCTTTTTTATTCCCCTTTTTTGGTAATTAAAAGGAAGCTCAGAAAAAAAAAAATATTGTAGATTAGTGATGAATTATCTGGAAGCAAACTGTGCAGATCTCCCACCACTGCCTGCTGCTGTCCTGGAGTGATGTTGTCTCTGGAACTATACCGGCAGCTTCAGTGAATATTTCTTTCCAGCACTGCCGGGTCTAGTAATGTTGACATCTTCTACGCACTACTCTTTGTGGCTACTTTTAGGGCTTGTGTATGTCTCACCCCACCACAAGCCTTTATTAGGATCCAAAATAGACAGAGGTTGTAGTAGTCAAATCATGCTTTTAAGTGTTTAAACATGGCGACCAGCATCCTCTCAATTCATTTATGTACCTGTTTTTTCTAATAATCTCAGTTGTTGACTGGTAATTGGTGGATCAGCTCTTATGTAAAACATATAAACACTTGGACCACAGGTTAACTTGTGAGTGATCCAATGGATGTTTGCCTTAGCATTTCCTGAATAAAGAAATCTATGTCATAATGAAATATGGCAATACTGTATATTCATATCTCATTATTAGTTCCGATATCATTCATATTGCCTAACAAAAGAAACAGAACTACACATTTCCTGATTTCAAGTATACTAAAAATGTCTTTTAAATGTCATTGCAACATTACTAATCCCACTATAGTACAAGTAGGCACAGTTTACATAAGGGTGTCAACTCCGCTCTAAATTCAGGAACATTGCAGCATTGTTGCCCCACCATCATATTAGGTTGCAGTTGTTGCACTTCACTGACAGCCTCAACGGGTATTTGTAGAACTTTTGTAGAACTGGGGAACTTAGGGGAAGTGCAAATACACCTAATATCAACCACACAGTACAAAAAATACATGCTCGAGACATCCCTAAACAGTCATACCAAACCATTTTAAAACAACTATTTGTAAGATCTAATAATGAAAAGTTGTAGGAGGACTTAACAA
>NC_092861.1:46574409-46629859 GCF_032062135.1 Pyxicephalus adspersus
AAAAAAAAAAGAAAGAAAAATGAAAGCCTTTATTGAAACCCGGCAGATGGGCAATCTAATCTAATCTAATTTGATTTACAAAATCTGTCTGATAAGGATATTTGGCACCTATATGAATATTCTGCATTATATAAAAATAGTCTGGGCCTAATGGCTCAATGTGGCCAATTTGTGACCTGAGCAAAAGTTTAATATATTGTATAAACAATGGCAGTAACAGTAATGATGGCAATTTATTGAAAATCTAATTCACTGTACAGCTGATTTTGATAAATTCTGAATTGATACGGTGGCTTACAAGTTCTAAACAAAGAATGTTGTCTAAAATGTAGCAATATACTCATTAATTACAGCACAATTGGACCCTGTTACGTTTTGGACCTCCAACAAGTGCTACAATGTAGGTACATCCAGTTTAGTTAAGCAGTCTGTAAAAATGCATAATTATCTCCACTTGATTACACATTCTATTCTAAGACTTTTGTAGGAACAAAGCTGGTGGAACAGTCTGCTGGCACTCACCAGTTTGTTGTCAACAGGAGTATCCAAAATCCATTATTATCCAGCTTTAAAGTTAAAGCTGATCCCTTATGTAATCATTAGTGCACCGATGAGCCATGAATGTAAATCAACCGCATTAAAATGATATTTCATTATTAGGACGTTATGTGCAATTCTTAAAAAGTAAGGGATATGTGCTGCATAGGAAGGGGTTATGTTTTAAAAAGACAATGCAACTGCTATACCTAAATAAATCATTGCATATATTAAATGTATTTTAAATATTTTAGAATACAGCTGTATGCAATGAAATGTTTTGTCAAGAGGCAATTATTGATGTGCAAGGTCCTTGAATGGCAATGCTAAAATGCTTTGCACGTCAAAGAGAAAATGTCAAATACAGGCAGTTTTTAGATCTAATTTAGAAAAAACTGCTTATATTGCTCATTAGGTTGCAAAGAAAGATTTAAAGCTGGAACTTGAAGATCAATGAAAGCTTTTAAACTGGAAACTCAAGGTTTCAATTGCAAAAAAAAAAAAAAAAAAATTAAAAACCATTTGCAAAACCACTGTAATATTTTTAAGTCACATGTACTCCATGTGAAAGGAGACAAATCAATCTCAAATTCTCCTGCATGCCTATTGCTCACAATACAATGTGAATATGGGGAATTCTAACGCATGGTAAATGTATTGGCAGGGGATGTGCATTTTTCTAATAACTTAGCCAAATAATTGAATGATACAATGAACATTTGACAGTCAATGAACAGCAGATGTCAAATTTATATTTCAAATGTTGGAAAGTACGACTAGGTAAGAATTATCCAATATCCGCTAAAAGAGCAACTTGTGGGATGCTCCAACTCTACAATTGATCAGAATGTGTCTTTTCACTGAAATTCACTGTGAGTAAACTAGAATCGGTAGGTATAAGATATTGCAAAATAGACAGCTTTAAACTGTTGATTTTTGTATTAGTAATGCAAATGCAAAATACAGTTTATTATTAGCCTGTATATATATAGCAATGACATATTATGCAGCGCTTTACAAATTGCATTGTCACAGTTTAGTTTTCAAAATGGCAGGAACCAGCTAATGGCAGGAAAAGCCTAAATATCTTTTTCAGCAACCTGTGCTTGTTTATGCCAATGAAACATAAATATTAGGGGTATGCTTTGAATATATTACTCCAGATTTCATATGGTCCCTTTATAGCAGGAATATAGTCTTTGTGATTCCAAAAAATCAAGTTTTTAAAACTGCCTGGGTATACCCAAGCTCTCTACAAACATTCTCTTCCTATCCTTGCCTTGACATCTGGCAATACATGTCAGTATGTCCCTGGCACTCTAGAGTTAGAGAATTGGATAAGCATTAAAACATCACAACTTCAACAACTTCAGGACCTAATCCAAATAAAGATTTAGCCAAGTTAAAAATGGAGTCAGTTTAACAGAGGAGTTTATGTTGTTCACTTATTAAAGCGGACTATTGCTCTTTAAGGAATAATTCAGTTAGCTAAGAAAATAAGATGATGTTCTGTTGACTAAAGTCATCCAATTACATGTTTACATTTTCTAGCATGTGATTCAGTATCCTTTCCAAAGTAAAGTTTTCAGCAAATGCATTGAACTAAGTACATGTGTTAGTTTACTTTGTTAGGTCAACAGTATAAACTATTTTGGTAAGCAGACACCAAGGTGTTACTTTTCCCAACAAGAAAAAGAGTAGTATAGACCACATTCAAGCGTGTTCATAAGTCCTATTAGATGTTTAAGTCCTTTTTAGGAATATATGAACTATATAAAAAATCTATTTGTTCCATTTTAAAATACATATATTGTTAAAGGCAATCAAGGCTATCATTAGGACTTTATGTAATGGGCAACAGCGGGATCATATTAAAGCAAACTGCGTTTTTGTTTCCCAGGAAACCAAGCTATGTATAGAACTTAAATTACCTTAGATAAGAAAACGTAATGTAAATGCTATATTGAGTGTATAAAACTAAAATGTTTTATAAGGTTAAGATTACAGCCCCCCTGCTGTTACCGCAAGGATATTACATGTCATGAAGAACTTCTATAACCATATGAAAGCAAACACCACAGGCACATTGCATTTACAAGGAAAATGTACTAGGAGTGAAGTGTCAAATTCCTGTCATCTTTTAAGGGGGAGAATTTCCTCAAAGTTAAAATTTTTAAGTGCTCCTTTTGCATACTTCAACTATAAAGTCATGAATATTGAATTCCTCCTGATTACATCTCTTTTATTTAAAATATATTTTTTCCAGTATTAGAAAAAAATAAAAAATATCATAGGAACAATGTGCAGGTGCCAAATATGTTTAAATGTATTTTCTAACATCATGGAAACCTCAAACTCCAGGCACTTCCAAAACAGAAGCCTGTGGCACCTAAGACAGACATAGAATAGTGTACCCCCCCCCCCACCACCACCACCACCAATGCACACCACCAACCCCTGCACACACAGGTTGGATAGAGCATCCGAGGGTGCAAAAAAAAAAATATAGCTGATGTCCGCTGGCTACAGGGTTGCCAGATTGCCATCTTTTTCTTTGTGGAAGAGGATAGGGGGTGATATTGCAACAGGAATAATCCATTGTGGTTAAAGGACACCTAAACTTACTAGGATATTAACAGGAGATAGATGGTTTTGTCAGAAGAGCCATGCAACATCTCTTTGTCAAACAAACAAAACAAAAAAAAAGCTGTATACAAGAATGAGCATGTATGAATCCAGATGCCTGGGAAAACGTAACTTCAGGCCATGTGCAGGAGTTACTTCATCAGTAACTCGCCAATGACTTAAGCTGATTTTTGTGAAGTTGATGGCAAAAATGGTGGCTTTAGGGAATGCAGTGGTGAAAGGTTCATGGACCTGTCATCATTGCAAGTATTAATTATTATTATTTTAATATTTTTTTTAATAAAAAAAACAGTATTTATATAGCACCAACATATTACGCTTTGCTGTACATTAAATGGGGATATGTATATGTGCAGATCATGGCAGAGCTCACATACACCACAATGTTCATTTAGGTCCTAATTCATATAAAGCATAGTAACACAGAGTGAGGCTTTAATTCAAATGCTGATGAGTTGTGTACTGTCAAATGATGAAGGACAAAAACATAATTAATTGAGAAGCAGTCAAAGGGGGTGATGATGGTTGTACTATGCATAGGTATGCTTTCTAATACTGCTGCACCTCATGAAATGTTATTAGAAATTAATAGGAAAAGGTTGCATTTGGAATCATGGCAAGTATGTGTCACGGATAACAAGGAGGGGAGGGAAATAGGTTATACTCAGGACTAGGCCTCCAATGGCTAGGCAAAAGGGAATGGTCACCCCTTGCAGATACCCTAACCTAGCCCTACCTCTTAACTGTAAGGAACTTACCCGTCCTGCGAGCCCGCGGTGTCCCTGGGGGCCCCAGCCACAGAGGGAGACGCCGCTGTAACAGGCAGCATGGCCAAGGCAGCTGCTCTGCTCGCAGCTTGTCTGTCTCTGCAGGCGGAGGGATCCGTCCTGGCCAAACTACTGTTTAGCCAGGCAGCAGCTCTTGCATCCCTTTAGATGTGGTTAATGATATTCCCGCTCCTCCGCAAGGTCATTGGTCATCCTGGCCATTTAAGGAGAGCCTGTCCTGTACACCATTGCCCGATATAGCCTCTGTTACCACAGTGTGCTTGGGTGTGTCTTTATGTGGTTTGAAGTTTATCTGTTTGTCATTACCTTAGTGACCTGGTCTGAAACTCACCCTGCTTGAACTCTGCCAGCCCTGACCTCGGATTGTTACTGACCATTCTGCCTGCTGCCTGCCCTGACCTCGGATTGTTCTTGACCTGCATTTGCCTTATCCTCCTATACTTTGCTTTATTTGACTTAACCCTTGCTGTGCTGTATGATTTTGAATAAAGCCTGATTTAAGGGTATCTGGAGTCGGTTGTGGTTTGTGTGCCCAGGCGCATTACAGTATATCGGGCCACTCACACACCACAGAGCCCTAATGGAGGAAATCTAACGGGGCCTACAGTAGCTTGCATTAGGGGCTCCCACCGGTCACCCCTCAAAGGTTCGTGAGCGCCTCCTGGAAATGGCAGGCGAAGACTTGGGTCCAAATGTATCCAGTCCAGCTGTGCCAGTTGAACCCCAGATTCCTTTACCGGAGAAATTTTCAGGAAACAGAGAAGATTTCCCCAACTTCCGGGACTCCTGTCTTCTATATTTTCAGCTTCGCCCTATTGCCTCCGGCACAACACATCAACGAATTGGAGTGGTCATCTCCCTCCTGAAAGGTGAACCGCAGAGGTGGGCATTCCATTTACCGCCAGATGATCCAGCGTTCAGTTCGGTCACTGACTTTTTTGCTGTCATGGGGGTGATTTACGATGACCCGGACCTGACCCGGACAGCGGAAATAAATTTAGAATACCTTGCTCAGGTCATTACAAACAACAACACAGAAACAAGTAAAAACAAAGAGACTGTCAGATAACCTCACATGCAGCTTGTCTCACAGATCCTCTAACTTCAGTCACGGAAGGGATCATGACAGTATGAGTCTGTAACTGGACAGTATTTTTTCCTACACATTTTATTACTTGTATGCATGTATAGAAGATATGTTCATAGTAATTAAGCTGCCATAAAAATATACAGACCCATATTAGGATGTCTGTGCACACAATGACTGAATGATATGATCTGAATAAACCACACTAATGAAACAAAGCCAAGGTTTATCGGCTCTCATCTTTACCTAATATACTTCTTTGTGTAAAAGAACAAATCATTCAAATACACACCGTGATATTTCACTATGACAGGAATGTAAAACAGGAATGATTTAACAATACATGAGATATTCTACTTTCAAGAACATCTAATCCTAAAACTGTGACATTTCGAGAAAACATCTAGTCAGCATTTCCATGTCACTCACAGGGAAAAAATCAGGTAGTTTTCTGTCTGGAGAATATTAAAAGATTAACATGCAATGTCTTACTTGGATAGACATCAACATTTAGAATGAAAAGGTTGACAAGAAGTTTTAGAATATTTACAGGCTTTATGAATATGGCTGTGCACAGAGCCATGAAGATATGCAAAGTGCTGCAACCCAATACTACCAATCAAATTTCAGATCACTGCAGTCAGATCCATTAAAAAAAATATTGGTAGCTGTATTGAATTATTTTCTTTTGAATAGCATTCTGAAGCTTCTTTACTTCCAGTGTCTATACAATAAAGAGCAAATGGCTAAATGGATAAAAAAAAGTTATAAAAAACGTTCAATTAGTTTTATAGAATACTTTCCATTTGTTATTTAACCACAGCTCTCCTAGGTTTGGTTTTCAAAAACATAATACAGTGTATAGGTTTTAGCGCTATATGAATTCATCTAAATTAAAATCAGGTGGGGCACATTTTTAGCTAGTTATGTACCTGCTGTGATGTTTCTATACTACACACAGTGCCTCATACCTCTGCATTTCATTCTGTGACTCACACTTTCCCACTACACTATGTACATTATGTAGAAGCATACTGTAGCCATAGCATCCCACACAGCTTCCATGGGCCCAGAGTGTGAAGGGGGCCCTAGTAATGAAGGGCTCTGATGTCTTCAGTCTAGGAGAGCTGACAACAGCTACACAAGGGCATTCTTCGAGATTATATTATTATTAGTTAAAGATCTCTGTTGCATTCCCATATCTGCTTGTAGATATATTGCCTTCAGTGTTTTTTCTCATCCTTTCCAGCCTTTTATATTTACCCTGCATGGCCTACACTGTGCTAGTGATGTTTAAGTTTTCCAAAGTGTCTAAAAAGTGAACTAAAAAGTGATAACGCATTTTAAGTTTGTAAATTTTTAAAAATTCACATTTCAGAAAACTTTGCAGTAAATTCTGGAGTAACTGCCCATAGGAGTGCCAGCAACTATATTATAATATATAATTTAAAAAAAATATCTTTTTATATTACCAACAGGTTAGGGTGGAAAAAGGAGTAGGATGGCTTAGAACTTACACCAGATCACTATGATTTTCTATCCCGAAAAAAAAATCAGGTTAATGCTGAAAAATGCTGCTGAGCTTTTGAGTAGCTTTTTGAAGAGTAAAGGTTATAAGTGAATTCCCTCCATTGCTGCTTTCCCTGAACAACATTTATCCAAAGCACTGGTCCCCAGTCGTGTGCTGAGTGTTTTCAACTTTCCTGTTGTTTTTTCTTAATTTAGACACAGTTTATATTCAAATCAATAAAACTATGGTCCCAAATGGTAAAGATATGGATTGTTACACCACTGACCTTATGCTTCTTTACCACACATAGTGCTTATACCTCCATTATACAAGTGCTTTGCACCTTTCATTTACACACAATGCTATCAAATCATGTCTCACACCACTCAAATAAACACAATACATTAACCCCCTTTAAGACATAAAGTGTCATATGCTTGTAACACATACACTGTCTCATCCCTCTGGTATATAGTGTCCCATGATACAAATGGGTTCATGCTGTATAAATACAGTGCATCATATCTTTATGTTACACACAGGTATGCCCCTCTATTATGCTTCCTGTCCAATTCTTTGCACAACGTGCCTATCACAATGTGTCTGACTATCTTTTCTATAGTGCTTAGACTTGGAGAACATCAAAAACAAGCCAAACATTGATGTTGGCCTTTGGATTAAACTGCACGAGTACGCATGAGTATATATAAACTTTTATATTTATATGTGTATGACCCACTTTAAGAACAGACACACAGCTATTATGGAAACACAGGCTTGTGTATATTAAATGTTATGTATATATATATATATATATATATATATATATATATATGTTTATAAATAATTAAACTAAACAAACAATATGAATATTTTATCATAAGTATATATTCATACAAGGAGCTGTAAAATAAACAATGTTATCAGGGTAAGGGATTTTAGGATGAAGAAAGATTCAGGAAAAAAGAACAAGGATTCTTTGGAGTACATAATGAATATTCAATTTATTAAAATGGACAATAGGGAAAATAGAGTGGTATGCAAGATGAAAAATTGGGGAGAGGAGAGTGAAAGTAAGGAGAGGAAAAACAAGAAAAAAGACAACGTTAAAGAGAAAACCAGCAGTAAAAATGTATATTGTGGTATACAAAATAATGTTCTACAGTATACAGCAACTAATGAGCAATCAAAGTAAGTTGTTGCATACCGTAGAATCTAGGGTTCCAAAATGTGTTGAATTTCAAATGATGGGTCATTAGGGAAAGCAGTTGTTTTCTCCAAAGCCATGTACAGTATTATACAAATACATTTCTGGAAAAGATGGACTGTACCTCCAGGCCTTGGTGATTGTTTCTGCAGTAGTAAAAATGCACGTATGTTGCCCACATATTAGAACAGTCCTTGATCATTTTTTATTATAAAGAGTTTTTGGGATTTGTAACATAGATCAATTCAACAGTTTGTGTAGGGTGAAAAGTATAGAGCTAAAAGCATTCATGGGACTGTCCCACAAAAATGTATGAATGTCCCTTTTTGCATGTACCTTCTGCATCACGCCTTTTATTTTTGATTTTCAGGTTTTACATTGTGGTTATTCAGCCTGTGGTTATGCATGAAAGAACTAAGCTGTTGTGAAGAATAAGACAACAAAGGGCCTGGCAACTGCTTTAATGTTTGCTGCTTATGAATGTTTGTATAGGTTTGCAAACATGGCAGGCACTGAACATCTCAAGCTGGCAACACACCAAAGATTTGGTGAATTAAGATATCTTTGGGAAAGAAAAATAAACTTTATGTGATTAAATGTACATCGGAAGAAGTTACCAGTATGTCAAAAATACTTTTCAATACATCTTTTATTTATTATTATTAATTCTTAAATTGATTTCAAACTTATCCTATTATTATAAAAAGTCCAAATATCATCAATGCAGACTGTATGTAAGTATGTTTTGCTTACTTGTACTATCATTTACTTACCTGTCTTACTTCCTTCTTGGTTGGCCTCTGTGGGTCTGTTTTTTAACTTGTTGCTGATCTTGCTTCTATCTGACCTTCATTTGTCTACAGTTTGTACTGATTCTATTCAGACCTTTTATCTAGAATTCTCTGTTCCCTTGTATACCTTACCTGGCTTCACCCTCCAACCTGTTCTTGCCATATATTTTGGCTTGATTTTTCCACATCTACCTCCTTGTATGCCATCAATCCCCCCTAGACACCATAATTGCATACCTTAGTCCTTAGATCAACCGTGTGCTGGAGTAGTGCTACCAGCTGCGCTAATGGGGGGATTTCTATAGATAAAGAGTATGATGTTGAATTAGGGGTTGGCATCTAGGTAAAAATTGGCACTAGTTTGGGACCCTACTTGTACATTATAGCAACCACTCGCCTGCACACAACTACATTTTGTTGTGTTTTAACATTCAGCAACCATGTAACCAATGAGATTGGTTTACTGCTTTCAGTGAGTGACATTCAATCATTAAAATATAAACATTCTGAAGAATGTTTGGTAACGTGTTGGCATACAACCTTCACTATCCTGGAGTACATTGTCATAGAAACCAAGCAAATGGTCAGAGAATTCTTCATTGTCTCCTGCAGATTCTCATTGATTTAATACAGATTCATGTTTTCTTTACAAGGAATAAATGAAATCAGGATGTGCTGGGGGTGGTAACCAAAAGCAAATAATTAGATTTCAGTTTATTAGAGTGAGCTAACACATGATTTCTGTTTGGTATGGGTTACTATACTTTACACATGATCACTATATAGTATGCCGTGCCTTATTGCTTCTTTTTTCCACAGTAAGTGGAAGAATGAGAAAAAATGTATCATTACATTTCCAAATGACTAATTTAAGAGATACTCACATTTACTAGCATAAAATACTTTTATAAAATACAAATACATGTATTCTGAATGTGTTAACAATATGTTTCCTAACAATATATTCCTAAAGATTGATATAGAAAAGCATTAAAACTGATTATTGCTTAAAGTGCATCTTCTTACTTTCTCTTACATTTCCAGCAAGTAAGTATTCTACTTAAAGGTAAATAACAAGCTGGTTCAGAAGAAAATGTATTATTACCTTTTCCAAATCTTCTTTTGGCCCTTTTTCCTGTTTGTTTAGTGCTGATACTGCAAAGGTAAGATAGAACCCAGCAGGTGCATGCTAGGGGAGTTGAATGAAAGTGAGCAAGATCTGAGCTGAGATCATGCTATAGCTCAGAGACAGCAAGGAAGTTTTCTCTGTACACATTGCTACAGCGCTGCTGGTAACACAGCATCTATGTAAGTGAGGTTTCAGAGACAACCGAAGCTAAAGACAGAAGAAGTGCACCACCCTAGCACATGGACATGGAATACCAGTAATTCCAAATGTCAATAGCCAAACAATACAATGCAATATATAAATTCAATATAGAGAATATGTATTCCTCAAGCACAGTGAGACTAGGGGCCTAACATAAGTCCTGTATTAAAAGAATTTAAACTGAGGAGGCAGTAGAATAAAATATATATCCATATGAAAAAGTAAGTAGTAAATATTTTTTTTTAGTTTTTCATATATTTGAACAACCGGACTTTAGATTTTCGTTCAAATATTTCATATAGCAGTGATATGCTTGGATAAAATACACATGAACATTTGCCTTTGTAATAATTTATTGAACCAAAGGATCAATAGGTGTAATAGTGTACATAGAAAAAAGTAAGTACACTTTGACTTCAGAACCTGGTTTTATTCTATTCAGCAGAAATATCTTCTTGCAGGCGTTTTCATAACTGCATACCAGTCTGGGACATTAACTCAGTGTTTGGCCACAAAATTCTTCATTTGCAAGATATTTGTGGTTTTCCTCACATTAACTATCTGTTTTAAAATGTTTGACAATATTTCAGTCGTATCCAAATTGGAGCTTTTTCAAGGCCAGTCCATAATCATTCATTTTCTGGATTAACCAGCTCCATAACTTTATCATGTCTGAAGATCCATGTTTGCCTCATATTTGTAGCTAACAGATCTTGAAAAAAAAAGTAAAATTAACTGTTGACTTGGTGATAGCAAGCTGCCTAGGCTCTGCAGTAGCAAAGCAACCCCACACAATAACATTTCCACCACCATGCTTCACTGCTGTTATGAGGATATTTCATCTGAATTGCTATCTGGGAAATGGTTTGGGCTGAATTTGCTGGGCCAGCCAGTCCTTGAAAAAGTAGCAGTTATTTCCTTTACAAAAGCATTGGCATGATTTAATAAAGCTCTCCAAAAATCTAGAAAACTAATATAGGAGAACCCAAGTGATCCAGCAAACCTGTAATGAAAGATTTTCAAGAAATCCACTCCAAGTTTGCTGGATCACTCAAGTTCTCCCATCTTCTCCAGTCTTGAAGAGCCTAATTCAAACAGCCCCAACGTTCAAAACAGATGGTAAGTTCAATATTTTGACAAGCTCATAAGCACCCTTTACCTTTTTTTTTTGAGGACCTTACAAAGCTTTGATTGAGGCATAATTACACCACACCATAAATACATTAGGTGTAAATGAGACAGGTTTTTAATGAAGGTTCTAATCAATGGCACCATTATCTAATTTTATGGATTTTAGTGGTAGTAAATGAGAGGGTATACTAACTTTTATGAGATTATGAGGATGAATACAGTATGCTAATTTTATGTGTAGTTCAAGGATAGTTCTTCTATCTATATACACTGTGTGAATGAAAAATTTAACGTTTGCCTGTTCAGATATACTGAAAAAGTCATCAATTTCCATGAAGTGTACTTATTTATTATGTGACTGTATATCTGTTTCTGATGTTTTATACCGAGACAGCTCAGTCAAACTTTGTAGCTCTAAAAACAATGCTAAACTAAAAGTTCCATAATGCCAAAATGTCAATATCTCATGCCAATCCCTCAAAAATCAGTAAATTAAAAAATACAGCAGAAGCAAGACTATGGTCTCAAACTTTATAACAGAAAAGATACGACAGGTGTGACTTTAAACCATCTTACAGCCATGTATCTTTTTATAAGAAACACTTGTGATGAAAAGCTAACGTCACATTTTGTCATTGACACAACAGTAACCCCAATGAAGGACAAAACCTTGAGTGTTTTTAGACTCAGATGATCAATGGCTTGTCTCTAATATGCTATGTTTAGGCCAGATATACACAGCTATTATGGCTTTAGAAAGTGCCTTGAGAAAGTACAATGTTATAGGAGGTTAAATGTTGGAGGATAATAAAATATTTCATATTTACCATATAAAGAGGGGCTATATAATGTTGTTCAGTTACATTGCATTGAGATCAAACCATCTGCACCCATAATTCAAGTTTAGGTAAGGGAAAGAAGTAAAGTATTTTGTAAACCCAAAAACAAGCTTTATATATTTATGATTGTGTAATATTACTGTCTAGAATTTTATATCTTGTATTCATCATTTCTTGTAAAATTCCAGGTAATCCTAGCAGCTCCCCTGCCTCCAATTTCATTTTACCATACAGACACTGCGGGTCATCACCAGGAGTCTCTAGCCCCAGTCCTCTGTGCACTGGTATGTAGCACTGAACAGCGGTCATTTGAAATTTTGTTAGGTATTTCCATTTATATTTATTTATTATTTATTTTTTAATAAATTGGCCAGAAGCAAATCTATTTTCAATCACATTGTCCAGTGATGTAAATCCACATAAATCAAAGTAGAAATGCCGACTACCACCACAAACATGACATTTATAGAATGCAGCTTGGAAACTGTCAACCTTGGAAACTAGCATTTCCCAAAGCTGATTCTACCAATGTACACATACCTGCTAGGTCTATTTACATAGCATCTGACAGAGATCTGTCATTTTAGAATTGGGTTCCTGATTCACTAACTGTACTTATTCCCCAGGGTTGGGAGGCAGCTATCAGGCAGCCCCCTTACTAATTACAATATGTCTAACAGCTAACCCCCACAATCATTTATAATATAATATAGGGATGAGGCCCTGTCCTTCAATTGTGTCCCCCACCTCCACTGTTAAGGAACGGCATAGAGGCAGTTGTGGACAGTAAAGGGTGGTCACATGCCTGCTGCCTCCACTTTTCCTGCCAACCTATGTTCTGGGTATGAACAGGAGAGGGGGGTCATTTGCTTTTAATCTGCACCAATGTTTTATGTCCGAAGAAGACTCCAGTTTTAAAAGAAATGGTAACAGCTGATTAAAAAACACCAAGTACAGACAATCCCCAAACCTGGTAAATTAATCTTTTTAGAAGTTGAATTTGTAAATGAAAAGTTTGTGAAAGTGATACAATTTGATTTAAAAACATCTATTATAGATCAAACCATTGTAATGCTAATGTGTCTAATTATCTAACAAATTAACTCCCTGCTGGTTTTATAAATGTGCTTCCTGTCAATATTCTGTCAATAATACTGATTTATGGGAAAAACAATTACTTTTTTCGGGGGTTTCTAGAGACATTTCCATGTTTCCTTTTGTTCCCCCATCTACGCAGTAACTTTGTTGACTGTATTATGTTCAGGGGTTTTATAAAATTCTCAGCTATTGTCCTCAATGCAAAGTCAATAGATTTCCTCTGATTAAAAGGTTACTACTTATGGCAATACAATTTTCATGGCAAAACGATTTTGCAAAAATTATTCATATGACTTTGTGCAGTGAAGTTTCAAAGACAAGTTTTTGGCAAGAGAAGGCTTTACATATTTTTATTATTTACAATTTTGTGTGTGGTATGTGATTTTGTATGTTTCAAAATCTTGTCTAGGGATGAGAGAGAATGCCTCTGTCATAGTTCTGCGACATTTCGACGAGCTGATTTAGCAAAATCTTTGGAAGATCGAGGAAATTATTACAGGAGGATTCACAGGGGATTCACAGGATTCCCTGGGAATCCTCCTGTTTGAAATCCCCGGGGCACTAGAGGTTAATTTACCTCCAGTGCCCAGGTGATTATTGCACACTGTTCTCAATGAATGCAGCCGTGGCTGCATTCATTGAGAAGTTCCCAGCACTAGAGGTAAAATGGGGACATGTCCCATTGAAAACCTCTAGTGCTCCCTGATTGGCTGAGGAAAGCTTTCATCGCTTATTTTGTCTACTTGTCTACTGACTGAGTTCACTTCTGTCAACAGCCACTTATAAACTATTGCATGAATGAAGGCAATCCCAGGATAACATGAACGACACTAAAGTATTTGTTAATTAACAGTTTTCCCTCCCCAAGCAGCTCATCCAGTAGCTAGCAAAATGTCAGCTCAAGTCAGATCAGGTATTTAAAGCCTAATATTGAGATACAACTTCTGTTCTGACAGTATCAAAATACAGGTGAATAACAAGACACAGACATATTCTCAAACAGTTAAGGTGCCCCAATAAAAAATGGGTAAAATCAAAATATCATACATGACAATTCCTGTTTGGTTTCAGTAATCACTGAAAATATTTCTTACAATATACACTGTACCTTCTTTTATGAGACTTTCTACCTAATATGTCTTGTTCTCTTGGATGTTATAATGAGTAAAGAAAATCGGTAATTGCACAAGTGGAATGAGAGGGAGTGAGGCACAATACCATCAATGGCCTAAAATGTATCTAAATCCAAACCCAATATGCTATTGCACAGCTTCCTTTAATGCCAAAAGTATATCAAGTATAAGACAAGTTCCCTGGAGTGCCATGGGTAGTGTTGCCACCTGGCTGATCTTTTGGGTCAATAGCAACTAAAACTAAACCATTACTATAGTTGAGTGAGTAGAGGCACAGGTGAGACAGAAACAGTATTGGTTACATAAATATAGCATAGGAAGAAGTATATAAAATGTGGAAGGTCACTAAGGGTCTGCTACGGAAGGTCTAGTGTGGACGTGGGCCACTGGGGGTCTATGAATGTCGCCTGTCATTGGGAGTGTGTCACTGGGGTCTGTCAATGGGGCCTGTCTCTAGGGGGTGAGATCTGTCACTAAGGACTGTCCAAGGAGGTTTGCGAAGGAACGTGTTTAACCTGGTTACTGAGAATCTGTCACTGGGGCACCTGATAAGTGAGGTCTCTGGCTAAGGGTATACATCTGTGAATTTAGGAACACTGTAATTTCATTACTAAATTGTCTGTTACTGGTATGGGGGGGGGGGGGTGTTAGCAACATAAAATTGAGATTTTATTCATGGGAGTCTATTACTGGGATGGAGAGGGGGGTCTGTCAATGAGGTCTGCCGCTTGGGGCATCTTTCATGTGAGGTCTGTCCCTGAAAATCTGTTAACAAGGGCCTGTTACTGTGACTCTGTATTGTCTATAAGGTTAATTTTACTGTGGCCTGTCACTAGGGGTCTGACACTGCAGGCAAATTTAAAGTTAGGTCTGTCACTGGGGGTGTGTATCACCTAGAGGCCTGTTACTAAGGGTCTGTCTTTGGTGGTCTGGGATCTGACAATAGAGGCTTGTCATTGGGGATCTGTCTCAGGGGTCATTTACTGAGGACATCTGTAAAGTGGGATCTGTCACTACATTGCTATACAATATTATAACAAAAGTGGTTGTTAAGGATTGTTATTATTCCATCAGAATAGATTACTGGTTGCCAACTTTTTTGGACCTACAGACAACTAAACACATGCACGGGGAGCTGTGTGTCCCCCCAGAGGGACATCATGATGCCAGAACCTGCCCAGTCTAGACACACAACCCACCCTGAGCCTGCAGTCTGTACATAGTCTGTTGCTCTGGCCGATGAGTCCCCCCAGCGGAGTCCTTTTCCTGACCCCACTGGAGGGTGCACCAGCCAGAGCCGGGGATTACCAAAGTTTTCTCGAAGACCACCAGTTGGCAACCGCTGGAATAGATCACTAGACACCAGAAACATCTGTACACACACTCGTTTTTTCTCCAAACAAATCTGTCAGGGTAAAAATCTATAAAATGCAGCAGATTTACAGGAATTTACCCTAATGAAGATGTCTAGAAAATAGTCCAAACTGACAATTAAAAAAAATCCTACTGTGATCAATATCCTTCTCAAGTCTGTTAAGCCATCGGGAAGCAGTGTATTATTCCACCCTAGGCTAATCTATTGTGTGGCTTGTGTCCTGCATAATATACTACATGTCAGCTCAGTGAGAACAGTGAAATAAATTAGGAGAAAACAATGTTATTACTGATAATAAACCCTATCAATTCCTTACTAACTAGCCATTTAGTGACATCATATGGAAAAACCACAGTGAATGCTATTCAAACACAGAGAAGAAAATGACTTGCTTTATGATACTACAGTACTAGGACCTTCATGAGAACCAGCGCTACTACTGATTATGCAGCATACCAGCAACACCAATGCAATGACATCACTTAGGGTGCCGGGTAGAATCACTAGGAAACATTGATATCAGAGTAATGTAACACTATCACAGCAAGGTGATGACAGCAGCAACAAGTCTTTGTAGTATCACGGGGCCACCTAAAGGAAACAATACGTAACAGCAGATAACGAAAAAATTTGATCCACTTTCTTTGAGGATGGTTCTTTTGAAGTTTGCTCAACACAGACAATCTTGTTATTATTTTTACATGATGGATAGGACCTTCTTTTGATGTGAGATCCCACACAATAGATCAATAAAAAATGCATATAAAACAACGCAATTAAAAAATAATTTTTTATTATAACATAACACAAGTATTGTAGGCCACAAGTCAGACACCACAAGGCTGATACCTTAAAAGCCTTTACAGGTCATCAATTTAGATTTAACAGCACATGATGACCCTAGAATTACTGCCCTTGCTATGGCATGTGTGGCAATTCCTAATATGTGTTGTGCAAAAAGCAGTGTACTCGTGAGTTTGTTTACATTCTATTACTGTCTGTAAAACACTGTTTTTAAAACAGTGTTCAGTCGTTAAGTGGTTTATGAAACATTGTCAAATGAATTCACTGACAGGGACATTAGAATAAAATAGAAAACGAATACAAACTTTATCCTGTGTTTTTGTTTCTTTTTCATATTTAAATGTCAGATTAGTGAAACTCAAAATGTAGGAAATAATATTCATATATTTAGTATTGTGTAATAACTGATATAGTCACCTAGCAATGAATTTACAAAAATGTGTGCTCAGGCTGATAAATAAATTCCTAGATTTTCATAAATATTGGATGCCCCACAGAATGGACAGTGAAAAGATAAGCAGCTTTGATCAGCTCATCTCTGCATACCATACACCGCATACCATAATAGCTTCTTGTGGCGCTTCTGCCCTCTCTGCTCTAAGGTCTGCTGCACAGGCTGATACCAAGTAAAATATTGTTTTTTTTTTTATTTTCACTTCACTCATTTTAAATCCAGGGCCCACTGCAAAGAAGACACAGAATACTCGTGCTGCTTATGTTACCTATCTCAGCAGTAGTGATGTTCACCTTATTATTATTAATAATATTATTATTATTAGTAAACAGGATTTATATAGCGCAAACATATTATGCAGCGCGGTACATTAAATAGGGATGAGAATGTCCTAAAAAAAAATTACACTCCTGAGGGTTGTTGGATTCATGGTCCTCCACTGTGCTGAGCAATTTGATTTAGGAAGTGTGTCCTGTAGAGAAGAAGGGGATCTATAGGAGGATCCAATGCATATGGAAGGGGGCCAGGATATTGACACTTCCAGGACTGTTAGATTCTGAGACATTTTTTCCTGCTGAAGCTGACAGCACAGGCAGCAGAAGTGAATATTTAGTGTTTTCTTGTAGGGTACCTTGCATTTGGAACATTTCATATATACATGAAATAAAAATTCTCATTCTATTCACAGCAATATAGCCATGGACCAGGATGATCACAAAAACACAGCTAGAATTTCTGCTATGCAGGGAACAGTGAGGACACTTATAAAAGACATTCACAAGTGGGCAATGAAAATAAATGCAAATATAAGCTAATCATTTTTTTATAGGGAAATATTGGAGCAATACTCTGGAAAAAAGATCAGGATGACAGTATTAACATTTTTATGTAATTTCTTTATGTAACAAAGTTTGTTTGGAGTTTGTTTTTTCCATTTGCAAGCAATAGGATTTTATATTTCAATTTTAGAATAAAATAGAATAGAATAAAAGCTTGATCAGCTGCTATGGGCTACACTGTGCTTGCTGGTTATCATTGTATACATTCATATATTTAACCACATATTTAGACAAAAATGTTTAAAATTTCAAACTTATCCTCAAATTTAGGTCCCATTAAGGGTACACATCAGGTTTTCTTTATCCCTCCCTTCTATATAGCCCCAGAATATATTTGGCTCTCCTCCACCAGGCCAAACAAGGAATTCTTAGCCCTCTGTAAGCTATAATTCTAATAACTTACTGTGTAAGCTGTAGAAAGTTTTCCTTTGCCCCTGATAAACAGTCACCAAAACATAAGAGGAGAAAAGTGAATATGCAAAGTGAATATGCTGCTGTGAAACACACAGATATAACACACACATGGGGCTGTTTTACCTGTGAAAGCATTTGTATTTATGTCCATCCAGGCCTTAGATTTACAAAGATTTGCAACATTAAAGTTTAAAATGTTTACATTAGTTCACAAAGCCAAGTTGCGGTAAATTTTGATGTCACCCCTAATGTAAATCAGTGGGAAGAACCAGAAAGGTGAGCTTCAGTTTTGTTACATAGGCATGTACTAAACTCTCAAGTGTCCTGTTCCTTCACCTGATTTAATAATGCTCTCCAAGGCTGGAGAGGATACACTTTCATCAGTGAAGCTGGGTGATCCAACAAACCTGGGATGGATTTCTTCAAAGTCAACTCTTTTTTATAAAGTAAAAATGAAGTCGCTTCTCTTTGTGTTTTGATAGCTGCGGGAATGCAGAGCCTCCCAGGATACATACGTCATGCATCCCTATTATTTCTTTGCTGCTCTTTCTGTGCATGCCCAATGTCAGTCATGCACAGAAGGGGCATTTTCCTACACTGAGGGGAAAAAGATACCTATCTCAAGCATGCACAGTAAGATTGGTACTTTTTTTTCCCCCTTTACAGCAGGCTACGTCACCTAATCTCATGCCTGGGCAGTGCGAGATCAGGTGACGCACCCAGAAGAAGAAGGGTGAAGATAGCAGCGCCCAGTGCTTCCTCCAGGCTGGCATGAAGGAGAATTACAGGACAGCACGGGGCCCAATCCAGGACTTCTCCAGCGAGATCGAGGGATCTGGGGATTTAAAGGTAAGTGTGATTTTTTTGCATTTTCAGTTTAGTCCCTTTTTTTTGAACCCCTTGATTAGAGAATGTAGGAGTACTCTTCTATTTATGCTAAAACTCTATCATAATGAACTGCCAATACAATGTATGCATTGAAATCTATGAACATAGGATGATCTCATGGCTTGATACATTTGGATTTGGCAATGACTTTTATGCTTACGTTCCCAAGTTTCTCAAACATCTCCAGTCTGACTGTTCTCAGGGCAAGAATAAATTGGCTAGGTTGCATATTCCCTCAGATCCCTATTGTCTTCTCCTGAGATAAATTGATATTATGGGTGTCTGGCTGGTCTCCCCTTCCCTATAGGTATAAATACCCATACACTCAGCCAGTATATTTGTGCATGTTGACATAAAAATATAAAAATAGATAGATATAAAAAATTAAATCATTTTTACCATGTGCATCATACCTAGACTTCAACCTAATATTTGTGGATCAAACTTGGGTGGCTTGACCTGAAACATTTACCAACAAAATTGCTATCTTCCTGTTAAACATCTCAGCAATTCCTTCCTGTTTATTATATTATGATAAATAACTTCAGGACTGAAAAAATGTTTAGTCTTTGAAACAGTTGCCAATAAATGGATTTGTGCTCAAAGGAAAAGAAATGTTTATCATCCAGAAAGTAATTGAACGTTGACCATTATAGCTTTTTCACTCCTGAAAAACCGGTAGCAATTTTTTTTTAACTGAACCATTGTTATACCTATAAAATACAAATGTTTCCTAGCAAACCAAACATAAAAACATCAATAAATTTCACACTTCACCAAAGGATGATAAACTAATGTGAACCCAATGTCAATTATTTCAATATTTATTTGTGTGTTTTAGATGCTCTTCCTGGGTGTGCCATTATCCAAGTATTGTGTAAATATTTTACACTCTGTACCAGTAACAAAACCTCAGCAGTTAAAGATTCATTGAGACAATCATAACAAGTTCATTAGGAAGCATGTGACCAAATATTTATGAAAACTGTAAAGTTGCTGAGTTCATTGTCAGACACAGTAGGGAATAATTAGAGCAATATTTATAGTTGTCAAGAAAATACTTAAGTACTTTCTTTCTAATGCAATTTACAAATGCATTGCTAATCCTTGTTCAGAGACATATCTGGAATATACAAATAATGATACAAACACCAAAATTAGGTCTTCGCATTGACTTTGACAGACGAGTGATGAGACACAGCTTGTAAGGCAATAGGATAACAATGTAAAATAAAATGCAATCAAATCTTTTGCTTTGCCCAAGTCAATGTACAGAAACTGCATAGTGCATCTAAATCCCACCAATATAAATGGGATAAATGTAAACATTTACATTGGTATACTCAAAATCAAAGACATATGGAAAGAAAACTCAAAGAGATATATAACAGATGGATTTGTAACGGTTTGTTTACACAGGCTTTTGCTTCTAATGTGCTTTTTTCAAGCATTTTACATGGATATAGAAGTCAAAGTGTGTATAGTATGGATTATTGTTGGGCTTGATCTTGTAATTACGGTTGCTTTTACCATGCCTTGCATTACATTTTTAAAAATGCATTATTTGCTGTATTAAAAAACAAACTTTTTTTTTTTTGGACAACCCAGAAGGAAAGCAGTTGGGTAATTGTATGAATTAGTTTAGGGTGTTCACTTAGCAAAGTCATTGATCACTCTGTAAGGGATAATTCCCTCCACTAAGTGAACCTGCTAACAATTCTGCAAATAATAACTAATTAGGTGCAAGGAAATGTAAAACAACATGATTTTTGTATACACATGATTAGGTGGTTGAAGTCAGCAGACCTGTACCTCATTCACTAAACTAAGTGAATTTTCCAATTACTTTACTATGTGAACACCCTAAACACCTATGTAAATCAAATATGCATGGCAAAAGCAATATAAACAAATCCAATATTCAATAAAAGCACCTGCAAGCATACTTTCTTATGGGTATTTTTGGTTTCTGGACCTGAAGCCTGTATGTACATACCCTAATAGCTTGTGGATGTAAGTATAGCCAATTTATTTATTTTTAGTTTTGGACAAATTACCAAAGGGTTAAAACTCCTGTCAGTTTATTTTTTGCTGTATGCGCCCTAATGAAAGGGGGATTCCCTTCACTTCCTGTGCCAGAGTTGAAAAAAAAGTGAGAAAAATCCTTTTGAGAGGGAACAGAATTTCCCTTTTACGTAGTTGTCACCAAAGACAACTCTAAAATAGTTTAATGCTCCTATTATTTTTGGCTCAGTGACACCATGAGAAACAGGATGAGTATACCTAAAGGGGACAAAAACAGCAATCAAACCTGACCGAGGATCTAAACCTTCTGTACCATTCAATTAAAAAAAATATGGTTATACCTACACTTTATAGAGAAACTCACAACTTGCTGTAAGTCAGGGCAGTGAAATAATGGCATTTATAAATGTATTATGATCATCACTCATACCTGAGCAGGCTAATCAAAGCCCTTTGTACACACAATTCAGTTTTATGTTGGGTTTGTTGCCATGGGGGAACCCAACAAACAGCTTGATCTATGCGCAGTTGTTGTCAATGTACAATGAAAAAAATAAAAAGTAATTTTCAACTACTGTTTGAAACCGAAAAATAATGACTGAAAAAATCAGAAGACCAGGTGATCCAACAAGTCTACCACTTTTCTATGCTTTTTTTTTTAATTGTTTTTGTCTAAGTACACATTTATGTTTCTGTTGCATTATTACTTCTAGGAACAAAACATTAAAAAAATGAGTGCCTGAATGGGTAAACAGATTTTTTTAATTTAGTTAAGGAACCTGAGTTGGCAACAAGTGTGCTGGACTAAGATCACCTATGTAAGGGAAATGTTTTTTGATGTACAGTGTAGAAGATAAGCCTCTGATTGATGTGTAACTAAACCAGGAAGACTACAATGACTGTTAGCAACAAAATGCTTTTTTTCTGACTTGTACAATTCTCCAATATCCCTCTGTACACGATATGATCTAACCAGGTGCTAAGGCTGCTAACACTGTTTTGTGAAAATGGGAAGCATTGCTTTTTTTACATTACTTTGGGACAAAGACAGGTATAACAACTATATCAAGCTTTTATTTTATTTTTGCCTTACTTTAATCATGCCCCCATCCTCATTTCCCTTCTGAATATTAAGTCTTGTTCTCGATTATAGGTGCATGTTGGGGTGTAAAATAAATCCAGCTCTTTCCAGCTTTTGAAGGATATCCTTCCAGAAGTTCCCCATTTTTCTCAATCTATCCATATTATCTTACTTGATTTTGTAGCAAGTGGGTGATTGATTGTCCTGCTGCAAAACCTCTTTTGCAGCTGTTTCATATTTGCAGGTTTTTACAAGGATAAGCCTCCAAAATGTGCAGATTGCAATATATTTTTTTCTGTAATTAACCTTACATTATTTATATTTGCTTTAGAGTCTTACATAATAATTACTACTTATTATAATAATACTATATTTAGCCAGTGCTTGTTAATATTTTATGCTTGGTTGTCTTGTGCTTTAAGATCATACTTTCTCTATTTATAATAGAGTTTTTTTAATAAAATTACTACAAATACAAGGTGGGGCATTTATAGGTAATACATAAGGAACTTGGAAATATTTTCTAGCTGTATATTTATTTATTGTATAAATAACAATATGTATTCTTTCACTTTTACATATCAAATACTAATGTTGACTCATTTAAACACATGTTACTTATATGTTACCATTATGCACAAAAAGTTTTTTAAAAAAAGTCAAGGAAACTCACATACGCTACTCCAAAAATTTGTAAAATCGTGTGTACAATGCTGTTTAGCAATTTGGGCACATATCCTATTTTTTATTTACTTTATTCTCTTTTGTTGATCTTTAAACATCATCTTTCTAGCCTCCAGTAAGAATACAAATGTCTTCTTTTAGAAAATTAGCATTCGGAAAACTTTTTTTAATTGAAGCTTAAATTTTGCTTAATTACGTATGCAATTCTACCGCTGTTGTGATACCACAAGCTGCAACATATTTAACTTTTTAGGCAGTATAATTGTGGCCGCATGTTACCCTCCATCCCACTCCTGTTGTTTCTAAGATAGGTAAGGTCAACATTAATGACTGCCATTCCTGTTTCTGGTTTTCAGAATAGTTGTCAACAATTTAATTTCTTCTATAGACATTTTTCCTCCAAGCCTATGTACCTTTACTTTCAATTCAATATGATGCCAAGGGACTGGTTTATCAAGTACCAGTATGGCTTCACTGCAGCCATCCCACCTTTGTGTTACAAAAAATTATAAAACATGTATTAATATATCATAGCATGCCATATGACAACAGGACTTGGCTCCAAATATGGAGTAGAAAGAAATTAGTGGAACATAGTGGATTAGATCCACACCAAGGCTTGTATTTTATAAATGAATGCAGATGCCATGCTGTGAAACACCGTGGAGTCCAGTCGATATTGGTATCTGCTCTTTTCTTTAAATAGACCTCTATGACCAAGATACATTTTTGCATTGTATAAATTCCTCTTCAAGTTTAACTAGAATGGCAAAAGAACAGTCAACGAAAATGAATGAAATGCACCATGGAAAAAATACTCGGAAGTTCCAACACTAGGATCACATAGAATATGTATAGGCATTTTTTTTAAAAAAAGCAGAAAAGGAATTCTTACTGCTATTTTGGGCTTTGTTGAAAGGATGGCACTTTCACCAGCAGAAATAAGGAAAAATCTGCAACACTGACAAAAATGTAATTGCCTTGTGCTAGAGTAAAGAAAGTTTAAGACCGCTGTCAGCATTGTATTGCACTGTGTCCCTCTTGCAAGTTCTCCATCACCCCCCTGCCGTCTGTTAAGTTCATGGTCACCTCGACTTAAAGTAAATCTCTCTAACAGAGCCATTTGTAGTAGAAAAATCCCAACAGAAGTTCTAATGCCTTGCATTATAGCCACAACTAAAACTAGGCTTTGTGCAGGACATAGATCCATAAGAATATTTAACGGGAAAAGTTATAATTTGGCATGAACAATAAGTGGACATGAAACCACTGCCAGTGTTTTTATTGCTGCCTGTGGCACCACTGGGGAGGATTCACCCACTTTACCATCCTGGTAACCACTTACACCTTTCTTTGGTGACTCTGAGACAAGAAGTGAAGGGGACTCTTTCCTCAAATAAAAATTGCATTTACGTGTATTAAATGATATTGTAATGTTGTGTGCAGAAGGAAGGATACAGAAAACAGGTGACTGCTGGGCGTCAGGTAGATAAATAGAAGGAACATTTATCACACAAGAAGAACACCAGTGCTAATTCTGCTGATATGTAAGTATCAGAGGCTAACCTTCACCCCATCCTCCAATTACCATAACGTCCTAAAAATCTGCCTACAATATACTTTGGATAATCCACAGAGAGGACTTTTGTGGTGTAAAGGTACCCAAACACATCACAATCATCGATAATGCATCAGTTCCTTTACAGCATTCCATGTACACAGCTGCATTTTGTTAACATAGCTGTATCTATAGTTCCCTCATGGCACCATTCACAATATTTATATTCCAAGAACCTGTACAGGCACATTGGACCAAGACAAGTTAGTACGTAAATTTACAGCCATGAATATTTTGCTATCCTGTCTTACAAATCAAATCAAATTTGTCAATTTTACTTTTTAATGCTTCTTCTCATTACAAGAACACATTCTAGTGATTTATGAAAATTGTCCGGATATACAACTGCAAAAAACATTGGTACATAGATTTGAAGCACTATGTTACTGAGCTTGCTGAAATGTTAATGTGGCCTGACATCTATTAGGTAGAACCTGTTGGTGAAAGGAAGGTCATATATGAGTTGTGTTGAACATTATGGTCTACCAAATATCTGAAAGTAACTGGTTAAATAAGTCATGGGAAACAATAAAATTCAAATCAGTGATGGTACCTTTTTAACAAGTGTATTGGGAAATATCTGCTTTGACATATTAATCTACATGTCAGCGTTTGTGCAATAAGATGCCATAACTCAGCACCAACATTGTCATTTATCATGACTGGTGCTAGTCATATCAGTTAAAAAGATAAGGCTTGTGCATTCATATCGATCAGTAGAAAATGTGAACTCTTCATAGTTGAGATAAACTAGATGGTCATTCCTCTGTGCGCTTCGGCAGCCACAGAACATGAAATGTACAATTAACCCTTTGCAAAAGGAAATCAAGATACATCTTGTAACCCATCTCCCCCCACGTGCACACACACACCAAAGCCACAAATGCAAAGAAAGAGCTTCCTACATAAGAAAATAAAACAAAATTTAAGCCAAAAAGTATCTCCTTTAATATAAAATTTCCATTCTCAAAGAATAAATTTATTTCCACTGAATAAATAGAATTCCGCACCATCCAGGGGTGGAAAATGTCCCTTTTGTTGAAGCAAAGACTTTCTTGCTTTCTCTCTTTGTTTCATGTTTTTCTTGTTTTTTTGTTATATTTGTTTTTTATGTTTTTTTAACAAAATATATAAACATAATGTTTGCATCGTACTTTGCTATGGATTATGAGCACTCCGTTTAAAATGTATACAGCACCAGTAACACTAGGGATTGCACGCAAATGTGTTATTGTAAAAGAAATACGGTGATGTGATGCATGCCTGGAGTTAATGGGCGTCTATTCTTATAAGGAGTGTTTTGCCTTGCACTTTGATTTTATTTTCAAAATATGCGCATGCTGTCTATTTATAGTAGTGTTGAAAGTAGTCATATGCAATATACAGTGGATACTGGATTTTTTGGAACATAACAAACAGATATGATGCTAAGTATGTAAAATCCAGCCTTGATTGAATAGGATGAGTTTAACTGGATCATTTGAAATAAATATGACATTAAATGGGGAATTTATTGAAACAGAACACATTACAACATGCTGTAGATGGGCAACCTTCAGCACTGCTGATGTCAATTATTGAAAACTCCCATATTACTCAGCAGTGAAGCCAAGTGATGATGGACACAGTGGGAGACGTCACTGAACTACCCCTCCCATGATGCCCAGGAGTGAAGTCCTGGGGTGATTTAGTTTATTGCAGCAGGAGTACTACTGGTAGTCCATCTCTCAATTCCAATTTTGTGATGGCAGCATGTTGCCCTATAGTGATAGGTCTTGTCTGTTTTTTAGCAGCTAAAATCAATTGCGAATAGAGGCTATCATTTAAGCGTGTGCAAATTAGTGATTGATCTATATTTTGCATTACCATATGCCTTTAAAGGTGACATATTTTACCATAGGTGATGAACTTTGTAAACTATAGATGGGGGAGGGGGGGGGGGGGTTGGGAGCAAAAAAAAAAAATATATAAATGGTAGTATACTTTCTAGCTCATATATGCACACAGGTAGCTACAGTATATATAAATCTATGTATACATGTACCTATCTACATGCATATAGACAACCAACACCGATATATAAACAATAGTAGATTGTAATAATAAATCAATAGTACAGATGATCATGCAGCAAAACCAAAACTTGACAAGCCATGTTTTTTCACATTCTCTTTTAAATTCCCATGTTCATGTAAGGCATCAGTGACATCTGACAGTTTACATTCAATGTACAGGAATGATTTCATTAGGGATTTAAATTAGTCAGGAAATGAAGCAGAGGAGAACACATTTGGGAAGGGCTGCAGCACACAAATAACACACAGCTCTAAAGCCAAGAACTAGGTGCCTGTGCCTAACATACAATATTTAGACTATAAGCTCCCCCTGCTGTTTAATGTTATCAATGCAACCTCATTTCAACCATCAGCTAGCAGCTTCAACAACCAAGCAGTTTTAAATTAGATTTTCTTTGGGTTCACTCAGGGTCTGATACTGCCCTTTACAGATATATTTCTATATATATAGACTCTCTCTATTAGGATACATACGATGTGCAATTATTGCAGTGTATGCTTTGAAGATATATAACCAATTAGACATTTTCTACAGATAGGCTGTGCAACTTTGCATCCCCAAATAGGTCGGAATGCACTGTAGTGATCCCTGGATAATTGACTAAAGGGGATAGAATGAGCTTCTCATTTTTCAAACCAGACAAATAAATTAAATGGCTCTACTTCTAAGTAATAATTTACTTCCAAATCTCATAGCATTGAATCCAGTGTTGTCCAGAAAATCGTTACATTATTAATTCCTTTACTACTGAGGAATCTGCAAAAGGCTCTAAAGTGCTACTGATTCCAAGAATTGCAAAACTATATCAAAGCGCATGTCATCTGTTTTTTTTTACCTCTAACCATAGCACTGTGTGCAATGAAATCAATGTTAGTCAGCATGGTAACTCTTCTTTTTTTGGCTGATGTACATAAGGCTGGGCATAGCTAAATCAGATCTTCAAGCTTTTTATCTGTATATATCTTTATATGTATGTATTGTTTTAAATTATTTTATTAGGAAAGCTATACCAGACGCATAATCACTATACATTGATTAAACATTACCTTTACAATTAATATTCACTGAAATTACAGAATAAATATATGCACATTTTGTAAAATCTTTGTGTATGGGGTAGGCTAAGGAGTAAGAGGAGGGGGGAGAAGACATTAAAAGTGCTTCCTACAAAGCTGTTAGTGATACGTACCCAGTAGCATAGCTAAAGAAACTGCAAAACAAAAATCCTGGCATTATCATGAATTCACAAAGATGTTGATCCCTAGCTGTCTTGTGTACAATACTTCCTGCTTTGCACAAAAATAAAAAAAGGAAATCAAATATACATTGAAACCATTGAATCATGATGCTTTGCAGTGAATCCAGGTGTTTGGATGCTGAATTGTTGTTGGTAGAAAGAAAATGGATAAGCATTAGTGTTTTGGGTGAGAACATTCGAGCATTAACCCCCCTGCAGTTTTTTTTTATTATTCTTTTCAGGCATGCAGCAAACTGCATCAATATACAGGAACTGTGCCATGGGTGTTTCTTTGTATAAGGAAGCCACAATGCCATCTCATCTCCCTCACCCCCGATACCCTCCAGTGAAAAGGTTTAAGTTACTGCCAAAAAAGGACACGTGGAATTATTTATATCAGGATCAGTACAAATATCCCCATACCTTACATGGCACAGTCAAGTTTCTTAGATTCCTATATAAAAAATAATGATTGATAACATTGCTGGCAAAAGTCTGCGAAGGCACTTCAATTAATTACGATTAGAGTATGGCCCTTCCTCCAAAACAATTTGGGGAGCACAACGGTATTATCATCTTGAATCATGCGTTTGTTTTGTTTTTTTGGGCGCTATGAAATTAGGCTATATTAGAATCTATATGTGTTTTTTTCCAGGACTTCGAGGTAATCCGGCTTCGTTTGGAGTTTGGCCCTTAACTCGAGGTATTCACTTTGAGTTTGGTCTGAAAACCCCTTCCCAGCTGAGAAAAGTAGGGTTTCTTTTAATCTGGCATCCTGTTGTAAATCTGGGTATTGCATGCCAGGCGGGTGGACGTGCAGTTCCTTTAATTTAGGTACTGTGCCATAAATGCAGTCCACAAAGCCCACCGTCGGTGCTGGCCGTTCTCAGTCAATTACTCCAGGAAAGATGACCCCATTTTCATGAAAACTTGGTACTTCCCCACTCTGATTGACAGTAACTATTGTGTTTAGCTGGGAGTTTGACACTGCCATGGTCCACTCTTTTTCTTTTTCTATTAAGGTCCTATAATTTGTGTTGTTTTCTTTTGTTTCTGAAAATTCCTCTCCCATTTCTTCCTCGCGTGGTTTGTAGATGGGATTGTTGCACATCTGGGTTACAGGATGAGGAATGTAATCATAGACATGCCCAGGAGCTTTCTCTGGGGAGTTGTTTGGTCTGTCCTCAAAGATTCTACACTGCATTTGAATGCCCGTCAAATCCACCTCTTGTCTCTTTCTGAAAGGCAGCTTCTTGCGCCTTCTCAGCACAAAAGCAAAGAGGCCTGCAGCCACAAAAACAGCTGAGAAAAACAAGATTAGGAGACTGAGGATGAGGACAGATAGTGGAATGGCACCCCCTGGTGTGGTAAGCTCAAACACAGAGGAGCTTGTGGGTACCATCTTTCCAGGCAAAGATGGTGAAGTAGCATGTAGCATCTCTGGACACAAAATTTCCATTTCGATGGATTTTAGATCCTTGTTTGTTAGGTTCTCAGGGCTTTTGCACAACACCTCCCCAACCACAATGACAGAGCTAATGGTGTCTATCCATTGCTTTAGAGGGACGATGTCACAGGTGCAATCCCATGGATTCTGTTTAAGATCAATCTGTACAATAGCATTAAGGTGCTCCAGGACTCCTGCAACAGGAAGGTATAGAAAGTGGTTGTTTCTGAGATTCAGCCTTGCCAGAGATGTGCCTGCAAAAGCATCAGTTGGGAGTGTTCTCAACAGATTGTCATTGAGAAACAGCAACTTCAGATTTGGCATCAGGCTGAAAGCAGCAGGCTGGATTTCTCTTATCATGTTATACTCAAAATATAAATAATTCAAACTCTGTAAACCCCTGAACATGCCAGGCGTCAGCCTTTCAATGTCATTCCCATTTAAATACAAGCTTTTTAAATTTGGGAGAGTGATAAAGGCTCCTTCCTGAACATAAGAAATTCTGTTGTTTCCAAGGTGCAATAAATCCAGTGATGAAAAATTCCAAAAATCAGATCGGTAGATTTTCTGTATTAAGTTTCCACTCAAATAAAGTTTTTTAGCATTGAGTGGTCTAGGCAGTAGTTCTGATATATTATGAAACCCTTTCTCCTTACAGTTTACAGTCAATCCCAGATCATTGATATGCAAACTGCACGAACATCCAGTTGGGCATATGATTGGAATAGGTGGTCTAGTCTGGTACCCAGCTATTGGTGGTTGGTTTGGACCTGGGTAAAGGCCTCTGGGTGTCGGGGGAGGCTTTGGAGGCCTGGGTTGCTTGGTGGTGGCGGGCTGCTTATTGGATGTCTTGTACTCCACAGAAGAAGCCGTTACATGAAAAGATGACAGCATAGAGGAAGGCTTAGTAGGCCATGTATTTTCTTTGCTCGACGGTAACTGGGGAATCCCCAGGCTTGCTTCAACCTCACTTTCAGACAACAAGGGGCAAAGTTTACTTCGCTTTATATCCCTTAAATCTTTGCCATGAAAGTGAAAGGGACTTTCACATGTAATATCCCCAACCAGAACAGTATAAGGAATACGTTCCAGCCAGGTTTTCAACTGCACAATCTCACAAGTACAGTTCCAAGGATTCTCAGCTAACTGTATTTCCATAATGCTTCTTCCTATGTGATCCAGCATTCCTCTGTAAGAAAGGATCTTTAGTCGGTTCCCACGCAAGTCCAAGTGTGTTAAAGATACAGACTTGAATAAATTTGTTGGAAGCAAAGGGATATGGTTATCGTTGAGAATAAGCACTCTGAGTTTATTTAAATTTCGGAAGGCCCCGCTTTCAATCCTCTTAATTACATTATAGTCTGCTTGTAGATATTCCAAGCTTTCCAGTCCCATAAAAGTGTCATTTCTAAATATATCTAGTTTGTTTTCGTGCAAGTATAGCCTCTTCAGAACTTTCAACCCATTAAAAGCTCCAGCCTGAATGTCCTGTAATGCATTATTCCCGAGATTAATCGACACAGCATTGTTCAAGTGAAGGAAGCTGTTTGTGTACAGTTTTCTCATAGAATTTCTCTGAAGATACAGTTTAAATGGTCGAGACCAGGATTCTGAAATCTGACTAATATTTGTAAATCCTTTATTGTCACAATAAATGTGGAAAAGGCTTTCCTTCACTTCACAGTAACAAGGATCAAAGCAAGGCTCATCTATTTCTTCTGAATCCTCAATCAAGGGAATTGGCGTAGTCCATGCAAGAGCAATTGTGCTTAAAAGAATTATCCACAACATACGTCCATTTAGTTGAGTTTCTGCTGGAGAAGGTTCCATTTTTGATTAGTTAAAAAATAAAATCTGAAAGACAAAGAAATAAAAACAGATGTCATTATTTAACTATACTATGCATGTAAACAGGTGCAAGTGCAAAGCAACAATGGCAAGAGAACCACAATTTGTTTGTTCATAATCATTGCACACTAGTTTGCATGATCTAGTCTATCAAAGTGTAAATCTGCAATTATGCAATGCCATTTGGCTTAATGCACTGTATTACATAATTGCCACTAAATGAGACCATCTCTGTTCACATAGACAATGGTACGAATTGTGTCTTTCTTGTACATAAGTGAGCTTATGTCATAATGGAAATAATTTATGTCTAAAAAATTACCTTTGTCAATGAGTCATTCTAAGCTATAATAATAGTACAAGTAACACCAGTGTGCCTTACCACAGATAATGATCTAAGCTTCTACATACATACTTGATACAGCCGTAGCATGAGTGAGAATTACTGCAAAGCATGCATTTTATCCCAAAGATCCCAAAAATGATGCTGGCTATTTCCAGTAAAATATCTGTGTGCTCATTGTTTGTGATGCATTTGCAGATTCCAGCGTGCAGTTAATTGCACTGGCTATCGAGCACTTTAAATGCCCATAAATAGATAAAAGAATGTAGAGATAATTAATCTGGCCACACTGCTTGCCCATATGATCTTCCAATCTGAGGGGAAACTGACAGTAAAATGCAGCTTAGTCTGGGATGATCCATGATTTAAATGCTCTGCCTCCCTTGCTCTGGGACTGAAGCTTTAACAGCACAGACCAGATGCTGAATGTATCAGAAGCATTTACTGGCAAAAATACCTATGCATTAACAAAGTGTATAAGTGCCAAAACAGGCTCTGCTAACAGTTTATAATAACCTATCAAAAAATAAAGTCATCTCATCCTCACATCCAGTAAAAGAAAAAACAAATGTGTACAATGATACATTTTACCAGACAGGCTTTCCTTGCTGCAAATAACTACATTCAAATCTCTAGATATTAAGACACCTGCATCCTACTGCATTTCCTGTGTGCTTAAAGCATAGTGATGGCAATGCTTACAATCAAAGTTAAAATGAAATACAATAAATGCTAATGCAGCTTTCCTGACACATTAGATGCTAAGCAGTCAAGGTTCTGGATGCCAGTAAATAGATGGCATGAAAAAAAAAGGATAGGAGGGAAAAAAAAGGCTGAGGGTTATATTGCAGCAGCATCAGCACCAGCTACAGCAATCTCATTAGCAAATACATATCTGCAACTTAAATGTAAGGTCACCAGCAAACCTTTCCCCATAAAAGTATGTAGAGATGAAATGATTTACTTACCAGGTTGCAGGTGATTTTTAGCTCATCCTGGGAATAAAGGCTTGAGTTTAGGGATTGCTGGCTCTCCCTCTCTCTGTCTTTCTCTTCCTATCTGCTCCTACTGAGTCTGAGGCAAAAAGAAAAAAAATGAGCTAGAGACGTGCTGGGAATGTGCGATGTGCAGTGTGCTGTGAGCTGCTCTGTGTTTTCAATGGGTTGCTTCAACATGCAGATCTGCCACTCAGTATGCTCAATGGAGCCAGCAAGGAATCTGCAGCCTCTCTGTCCAGCATTGCCTGCTCAGGTCTTTCTCACTCACCCTCTCTTTTTTTCCTTTCCCCCCTCTCTATCTTTTTTTTTTTCCTTTAGCCCTCCATCCTCCATCCTCCATCCTCCTCCTCCTCCAGTCGTAGGCAACAGATCATTGGAAATTTGACACAAATCCAACAATCTTCACACCACTGCTTCAATTGTCTACCTCCTATTTATTCTCCTTCAACCTCATCTGTGGCTTTGCCCATTTGTTGCCTTCCCTTTTTCTTCCCCAATTCTCCCCCCTCCCTTGCTGACAGCAGATAATTGGGAAAGTCGATCATAGTCAAGAATCTTCACCCTCTTGTGTCTCCCTGTCTTCACCTGTCTGTGCAAGAGGCTTCACTTTACTCCTTCTCCCTCTATTGTGAGTACAAAGCTCCCCATCACATCCAACTATCTCATTTTCCAGATTACTTACACCTCATTATCTTCTCATTTCTATATTTTTCTCATCTCTGTGTTTGTGTCTACATCCATCTCTCTTTTTTTTTCTCCCCCCTAGCATCATGGAAAGATGCAGATCAAAGCAGAGGGGGAGCATTTGGGTTTGTGACGTGAGCATGCATTGGGAAGCCCAGGCATTTTTTTTTGTGGGTGTGTGGGGGATCCTGGGTGATCATCACTCTTTTTATAATACATATGTACAATTTTAAGCATCAGATCCCCCCCATCAAAGCTGTAAGCATTGCATGCTGCTCAGCCTGTCACTTCAAACTACAGCAAACTACAGCTTGAAAGGCAAACTGATAAGCCATGAAATCTAAACTGGAACAAGTGATATCCCCCCTCTCCCCCGCATTGACGACTATTTCGGAGCTAGATTTTTCATTTTTTCTTTTGCAAACCAGTTGCCATCTGTTCTCACAAAAATGGCAATGAGTAGATAAATATTTCTGGTTCTGACAGCAGAGAAAGATGTTCTGTATGGGAATCTGCGCCGTACGCTCATCTTGGCTGTGCTCGCAGGTAGATTTTGCATGCTGTAAGTCTAACTTGTCATTGAAAGCATTGTCTGGGATTTAAGGGAAGAAGCCCTACTGTGAATAGACTTGAAAAGGCCAAAGGAAAAAAAAAACACAGTGGTACTTTTCTTTGCAAACCTGCCATCAATTGTTTCATGGCTGTGACAAGAGCTTCAATGTGATTGAGCTGCCAGGAGAATGATGATACCAGCTGTATCCCAAATAAAAGTGCAGGTAATTATACTGGGAATGGGGGTATGAAGTGTATGCATAGGAACGGTGACTGTACCAGTGGTCTTTTAATGCTTGGGAGTAGAGTAGTTAAAAGGCAAGTCTTATATTTAATGACTGGCTTCAATTTTCAATAAATGTATGCGGGTAAGCAGGGCAGCTATATAATAATGTAGGTCTATGTGCCATCAATAACCTTTTAAAAGCTGCATTGGTTGTTAATGACATGAATTTGCATCTACTCTGTATGCTGGACCCTTTAATGACACAATCATAAGTTAGCTTAAAATATTAATGTGACAATGGATAGATGATATGCTTTGATGATCAATAAATGAATGTGGAAAATTTAAAGTAAGGTGGTCTACTCTGTGTGTGTTAGCATGTGCATATGTGTGCGTGTGTGATTGTATGTGCGTGTGTATGCATATGTATGTGGGAGTGCTTGTAATTGACTCATTGCTGCTTTCCCATAATATTCATAAAGCAATGTAGTACGTAGCAATGAGATGGAGGTATTAGTACTGATAATCATTCTTTACCAATAAATTTGCTGTACATCAGTTGTATCGGTTAAATGCATGCCCGGTTCACATAGTTGATTTTTTTTTCTGATTTTAGTAATTGTATATTATTATTATTATTATTATTATTATTATTATTATTAAACAGTATTTATATAGCGCCATCATATTACGCAGTGCTGTACAAAGTCCATGGTCATGTCACTATAATATTATAATACATTATATGTAAAAAAATATATTTGTTTATAATCCATATATAGAACAACAGCACCACTTATATAATAAGCTTGGTACTTTTACAATGGCTGGGAAGCAATTTGGGAAAAAGCTATTCTCTACATGTTACAGGGATATTGCATTGTGCATTAAAAAAAACAAAAACCTTTATTTGAGATTGAATTATAACCTGCCTTTTACTTATCCTCTGTTGACATCACTTAAATAATCACACAGTGCTTTAGCTGTACTGCTTTCATGCTGTGTAGCCTCTGCTTTGTAACTATTTGCATTCAATTTGATGATTGGAGGCATGCATTTCAAAACAGCAATAGTAACTTCACAATTACATGCCCAAGGATTCTTAGACTGAAAATATCTTGTCTCCAAGGCTGCAGCATTGCTGTACCAAGTTCCCAGTAGTGCCTTCCACTGAGCTTCTCTCTCTGGAGCTGATTTGTGCTTCTTTTTGATCAGATGCCAAAGTTGAAAAGCTCTATGCAGAGGCTAGCAGTAAAATGTGATTTGTTCATGAGCCAATCTTTTGCAGGCTCTTTGCATTGTATAAAGCCATATGGCAGGGACCCTATGCAAGGGCAGCTCCAGCTCTGTTCTGTTCCAGCACCATGCAGTCTATAAAATTACAGAAGGCAAATGACCTCTATGTGATTATATGCTAAAGCCTGCCATGTCCATTCGGGTTGTACAGTTAAATCACAAAGCTAAAAATTACTATCATCAAGCATGGAGTGGGATTTGTCAGGTAACAATTGTACGCTGCTTGCTGCGAGGACGCAAGGGAGGGTGAAGCCGGGTTCAGTGGAGGTATCTTTCAAAGAAAAAAGGGATTTCCATTAAAATTGGCAGTTCATGGCAAAGCAATTGTTTGTGTGTCTTATGGTTTGAAAGGAGTCCTTTGTGGGTAGCCTTGAGAACAAATGTTTGGATGATCATGCCATGACATCAATCCAAATGGGTTTACTTCAGATACCTGAATATGATTAGTGTTCCCTGTCAAATGTCAGTAATCTAACAAGATTCAAAGATGCCCCTGTGACTTTGGAAGAGGTAAGGAGGGAATTCTAAAAAATCTAAACAATAACACATGCAAAAAAAAAGGCACAGCGCCAACACCTCTGTATGCATTAAAAGTTTTAGCTTAGTCAATATAAAAAATCAAAGAGCAAAAATAATTTACAGAGTTCAGTCATCGTTAGCAACCTATAAGAGTTAGGTTTGCTGATATCAGCTCAGCCAAAGGATGAATTTTCATTGGGCACCATGGGTTACTGCATCTAATTTTCTTTGCATTGCATTGAAAGGTCTTTTATATTATATAGGTTTATGGTGCATTTATTGACAGAACTAAAGCAGGAGTTCTTATTGGATCATCAAACTTTTAAAAAACCTTCTGAATTCTAATGTGCAAGCATTTAAATTGAATAATAATGACTAATCTATCTACACTAAAATGTAAATGAAGGTGAGAAGACATGTAAAAATCCACCCTTTTGTCGATTCATTGACTTTTAAAATGAAGCAGTCAATACTGAATCCTAATCCTTTTTATGTTGCTTCCTAATAGCAACAAATCACAAGTTTGATGTCACCCCTTTAATTATCACTCTTGTGATTTGCTGCTATGTACAACTACCCATGGGTTTTCTTTGTTGTTTCATAAAAAAAGGTCTCAGGTAAAAAAAAAAAGTTAAAAAAAAAATACAACATTTGTATTAGTGTCAGAAAGGCAATTAGGATAATTCAGTAGGTATTGCAAAAAGCAAAATGGATATGCAAAATGCAGGCAAGTTACCCATAGCACCCATTTCAGACTCTAGTCAGCCCTCTAAAGGGGTAATTTTTAATCTGGCTTTTGCTGGATTTTGCCCCTTGCACTGCTTTCCTAAAAATAATTCTGCAATAATACTAATAGGAGATATAAATGTATTTTAAAATGATCTCTTTAGTTTAGGAATGAAAATGGAATGGAATAGTTTTTGGAAATGGAATGGAATAGTTTATGAAAACTTGTAATTTCTTTATTATTCCCTATCCTTAATATCTAAAATAAACATGGTCTTTGCTTTGTCTTGCCAGCAAAGTAAAAAAATCATATTGGTGAGACTCTTATGCTTTGTAACATGTCAGTTCTAAGCTGCTTTGTATGTACAGCCTGGAAAGACGCACACTGTATCCAATTGTACCAGGGACTGGATGTGGATATTAATAACTAAATACTTAAAAAGCATTAACAAGAGTCAGAATTGTAAAATGCTATCAGTCTTGCTAGCTTAGTGTGATTTATTGTGGACAGGACAAATTGCACATGTGAATATGAGAGCTCATACTCACACACTCTTAGCTTATAATGAAGGTTATGTCTTCATGTTCCTTCTTCACTGGTATCATCACCTAATATACTTCTTGGTGTTGTACTCAAAGCAATTGATCATAATGGGAAAGGCAGTTGAAATAATGAAGGTGCCCATACATGTTCTGCATGTCAGTATTACAGTTGCTATTGCATGCACCTTGCTCTTGGGGCAGTAAATCCTGACCATTTATTTCTGATCAGTAAATATGGTCTAAGGCAACATGTATATCTGCATCAAAAGTGTGTGCTCTGCATGCCTTCCTTTATTACCTCTTTGCTTTGTATGCCTTGGGTTTAATGTACACAATCTTAAATTCAAAAATGTAAAAAAAGGGAATTGAGCTGAGTGGCTTTGTGTGTCCATGCATTCTTTTCTTACTGTGGTTATTAAATATAAAAGCACCTTGCAGCACCTATCTTGTATTTATTATTGTTATCCGTTTATTTTTATTACTTCTCAGGTTGTGCTCAACTTTCACATGGGTTGTGGTATTTAGTTTAACACTTCTCAGGATTGCCCATCAACATACAACGTTTGTATGTATGAGCCCGTCTGTGCATGTAAACATAGGCTCAAATACAATCATTTCCACTATAGTAATCAATAGGAGTTAATAAATAATATACAATAAATAAATACAATACAACCCACTGTGATGTTGATTGCAGCATTGGGCAACTGTTCTAAATGGAAACCAGTGGACTAATTGTGTGGAGTTTGGATTGTATACATTTGTTTGTGCTTATTCTCTGATTATTCTTTTCAAGTTTGAATAAAAAAAATATGCCAATAGGTTGAAATAAAATAATTTATTTATTTGTCCAAGTGTTTGATCTGTACTATCACAATTTTACTGTCACATGTATATTTGTTGTGCATAATCCTCATAATCCCTGGTATGCCATCTGACCATGGAGAGAATTTGTATAATCTGATGATGCTCATCAGCAGGAGGAATAGCATTGCCCCTTTCCAATATAAAAACCTCAGCTCACAGGAGAAATTGACATTTTATTCATTTTTGCATAGCTGAAGAGGTGATGATTGCTATTTTTTTAATTCAGGATCTTCTAAGGGGAAGGGGAATAGAATGTTGAAATGCTATAGTGTGTGCCCTTTGTGGTCTTTCCATGTTTGATTTACATTTGGAGGCTCAAAGGGCAGTTTGCATTAACATTTTAGGCTTAGCCTACACACTTGTGCATTTGACAGTAGTTTACAATGGAAACTAACAGGCTTCATTCTGTACTTGGTAACTAAATTGTACCTGAAACTCCTTTTGCCCATCAAAATGCTTGTACATTTATGAGATTGCTTATACAGGTGACTAAAAGATTGTATCTCATTTTCTGTTACAAGTACAGTGTGAATTTTTTTTATCCTGTAATGCTAAGAGAGGGTTTAATGACATTGTCTCAGTCCTGTAGGGCAGAAATAATCCAATCATAGTTCTTAGTATTTGAGGGAAGTGGTCCCAACCTTTTGATGTTCGCGCCAACTAAATGCATGGACTCTGCACCTCGTGTGGGGAGCCGTGTGTCACTCAAAGGGGAAAAAAATCCCCCCAGAGTGACGTCATGATACCAGAACTCGCGCACTCTCCCATCGCAGGTCTGAGCGGACCAGTGGTTGGGGACTCCTGTTTTGGGACATGAAGAGTTCGCTAACACTACTCCTGTTATGAAAGTCAAGGGGACATGCCCTTGTGTAAGAGTATTCTGTAATTGGTATACGGTCCTGTCCTGTCCTGTGATTGGTAAAAGTACTACTTCCCTGTGATAGGTAGGGTTTCCAGTGAGAGTGTCCCTGTCATATGATAGGTAGATTGTCTGGTATGAGTGCCCAAGTCCTGTGATAAGTAGATGGTCCAGTGGGAGTAGCCTTGTCCTCAAGTACAAGTAGTAATAGTAAAAGTGCCTCTGTTCCTGTAGAAGGTCCAGTGAGAGTATCCAAGTACCTGTCCTGTGATAGGTGGAGGGGCTACTAAGAGTGTTCTCTCATTTGATAGATATAAGGTAGAAGTGAGAATTCCCCTATCATGGGAACTGTAGCGTGTTAAGTGAGAGCCTCTACTTTCTGAAAAACAAAGGTTCCACCGAGATTACCCCTGTATTGTGATATGTAGAGGGTCCAGAGAAAGTTCCTCTGTACTGTGAAACATACAGGGTACCCAAGTCCCCCTATCCTGTATAAGGTACACGGTGAAAGGCTGAGGAAAAACTGATAATATATCTGTTCTGTGAAAACTACCTCTATTCTGTATAAAGTACAGAGTGTGAGGCAGAGGAAGCACAAATATTATGTCTGTCCTGTAAATAGTAGAGAACCCAGTGAGCGTACCCATGTACTCCTATCCTGTGATAGGTGGAGGGTTCAGTGAGAGTACCCGTCTTGTAAAAGGTAGAGGTTCCAGTGTATTCCTGTTGCGTATAAGGTGGAGGATCCAGTGAGAGTGCCTTTGTTTTGTAAATGCTAGAGAGTTCAGTGGAAATACCCAAGTACCCCATCCTATAATAAATTGGGGTGTCAAGTAATAGAGTCCCTTTAGGAAAAAGAAAAAAATGTTCCACTGATACATTTCTCCTTCTGTTGCCTTATAACCTGGTCATGGCCTCCATATAGTATAAATATAAAATGAGATGTAACAATAATATGTGACTAGTGTAATATTGTATAAAAAATGGTGGTGAGCTATAGTTGATAAAAGAACCATTATATATGTATGAGAAGTCTTATATTCCTATGCTTCGGCTTTGAACATTTCAGGTGCTCTAGAAAGCCAGTAGCCAGTCTACAATCTGCTTTTTTAAAATATTTATATATATATTATTTAAAATAATTTATAAATTTAAAATTATATAATATATTTTATATAATATATATATATATATATATATATATATATATTTAAAATAATATATATATAATATTTAATATTCACACTGTTTTCCTGTTGCCAACAGACAAATTGGTGGCATTTGGGTTAAACGTTATCTTCCATATGTTGCTTTCAGTTATCTCTATAAAAGCATTCACTCTCCCATTATTACAGTTGGCCTTGTGTATGAAAGTGTTTTAAAGAAGGGCTGTCTAATTTGCCTTTCCCAGTCAGTCACATTCTCTCTTTGGGTTATACAGACACTATTTTTCATTCATTTTATACATGAAGCCAATTGTACTCTGCCAATACAGTAGACCCTGGTGCACGTAACTTGTCTCATGATAAAATATTCTAAAGACATAATCTGACTCTCCAATCTTCCGTGACAAGAATGTTAAGTGACCCCTGCAGCAGGCTTGCTGTTATAATGGTATGTAAGACTTAAACTCTATAATATATATAACATATATACCTATATATATCAATGTAATGCTCCTTGTATCTTATTCCAAGTCCATTGCCAGCTTGGACTCATAACGTAACCACATTACATTCTCCAAATGGCTTACAATGTAATTGTATGTATCTCAGCAATAACTCAGCAACTATTCAGATTGCATTGTCTTACATTTACAAAAAACAAGGAGCATTTACAAAACTCTACTGTAATATATCAGAATGAATACATGACAGAGAAAGCAAGTAATATGTAAAAAAAAGCTATTAAAATGTACTTTTGGATTGTATTTAATTGATCTATAGGGAGTTGCCCCCTTTCCAGTGTCGCTCTATAGTTGGTTATCTTGAGCACAAAAGTAGATATTTAACTTTTGCATAAAACAGTAATTATTTTAACGTGAATACTAAAACATACCTTTTTTTAAAATATTACATCTTGTAAAAGTGTTGTTAGAAGTAGAGAAGCATTAAAACAAAAATAAATGGTTGTTTAATATACAAAAGATTGTATAATAATCAGAGCAGGATGTGTCTGCAAATATTGAACAACAAAACTAAAAAAATAATCAGACTGTTTAGTCTCCTGGGATCTAATTCAAGTATGTTAATAAACTACCTTCTATCTCCTTTTCTTTCCTCTGCAAACAGCATACAATAACCATACACCTCTATTGTCTTCTACTGGTATACCTCAACTGCCCTTCCCTTAATGAAAAGCTATCCATAGCCTTTTTTTGGCAGAACCATTTAAATATGGCCCTGAATAGGCATTATTTAAGTCTTATGCTAAAGACAGATGTTGACCCAAAAACCTGAAAGAATAGATCTTTGGTTTAAGAGACTGTAAAGGCGTTTCAGAGCTCTGGATCTAAGAAGCCAAAATAATCTTTATCAATGTCACTGTAGTGTGTACTTATAAAGTGACCTACTTGCTGGCTCTAATCTTACTATTCTAATATAAACTGTAAACCCAAGGAGAAATATGTAAGCTTTAGCCTACCAGTTCTTACCTGTCATAGGGTGATAACAATCACTCTCAGTACAGTTTTTTTGGGAGAAAGTGCTGTTACCTTGTGTTCCTCTCTCCTGATACAAATTACAGAGCATCTTCCTTTCCGCAGACAATGGGGTGCTAAAGACCAAATCCTACACATTTATATCACCACTGTCAGCGGACCTTTAGCTTTAGCAGTAGCACAGCCACCATCCAGAGTTCCCAGCTGGTGCAAAACTGTAACCAACACCAGTCTGCTAATTTTGATTAGAGTCAGAAATGTTGCTGTCTGGTGTCAAATCGTCCTACCTCAGACATTTATTGAATGACTAAGTTAGAGGCTCAATGCTGTAAAAAAAACAATGGAGTGGACTTGTTACCCTGGCCCAGCATCCTTTCTACACTGGAGCCTATCCTGCTGCTCTCCAACACCCACCAGTACCCCTGAGTATAGCAGAGAGTAAGACCCCTAGCAGCCCAATTTAGATGAAAAGCATGGTAGTTCTGCTTCTGCAGGGAAAATATAAAAGAAACTGTTCTTTTTCTAGTAGGATACAAAGACACAAACTCCTGACCTGTGCATTCTACATTACATATTATTGACGCCATGCACGCTTTGTTACATGCTACTGGCCTCTGCACTTTATGTTACACACTACTCACTTTCACTATTCTACATTTCATGTCACTGACCTCAAAAGTCTTTGTTACATATTTTTTTAGTGACTACTCATCCCTGCACCGTGTGTTATATACTAATGATCCCTGTTCTATTGTTAAAGCAATTTTTTGTAGCTACCAGGATTGTGGGCAATGTGTGCAGTGTATAAAGTGGGTAGGTCAATGTTTTATATAATCATGCTGCTTTAAGTCCTTCCTGCAATTTGACTGCACTCACAACCATTAAGCCTTAAGTGTACCACATTCTTATTCTTCTCATGGTGACCAGGTCTTTCACACCCTCTTTTACTACAATTACTACTAATATTACAATACAGGACAAGAAAGTAGACAATGGAAATCATAGAATTCATATTGAAGGATAACATCATATGAACAAAAATCTGGCAAATTGTTCAGTATTGTGCTATTAATTTTATTAAACATTGCATTTTAATGTAGGACTTATAGCTCACCATTTATACCTCTAACACCATTACAACCCTGGGGGTCTTTTTCTCTTTTTTTCTGGACTATCTTTATTCCACGTCTTGCATATAGTTTTAGTTTTTACAGTCGGTATGCTTTGGGTATATATGTATAGTTTATAGGCAAATAAATTATTTTTTCTACTAGGGGTTGGCCTGTGGCAGTGCTTGTTTTAAATATGCAGTGTACTACCTGTTGCAGGTAATGCGATTTATTAGTGAACAAGCATAAGTATGATTGTTCAAGTTCAAGAAAGTGTATAAGGCTGCCATGCATTATTAAAAAACGCTGCATGCCATTTTGTCTCGGATTGTTGAAAATACTTGTCTGTATTTGAAAATTGAATGTTATACAAAGACACAAACTGATATTTTCTGATATTTTCCAATCAATTGGATAAATTGAATTTTTAGAAACAGCTCTTCTGATGCATTTGTGTGTATATTTATTATAGCCTATAGCACCAAATCTCCTTACTAAGCACATAACACTGGTAATATTTAGGTCTTTGCCCAAAAATCTCTAAAGAATGTTGGAAGTAAAAAGAGAACACACCAGGACACATGAGACTTGTTTTGTTTGCTGTGCCCTGCTGTGTATTCTATTCATTCAGGTGCACAGGACCTGGTGTGTAGACTCATTTAGCCAAATACACAATAGCCGGCACCTCCTGACATGTATTCTTCCCTAACTTGTCAAGTGCAGCATTTGTATTATTTCTCTCTGTTTGTATTCTTAGGTATGATGTGTATGACTGTAACTTTGTTCTGACATTTTCTCCCATGCAATGCCTGCTGACTGCTGTGGTCAGTTTCATGTTCCTGAAGGTTTTCTTTCTGCCGTGTACACTTATAAATTTGTTCGTCAGGCTTTTACACTTAGGTTTGTAATGGTGAAAAAGATATTGTTTTTCTTGCCACGAGTATTATCCTATTCTTGCAGTTTATTAAACATGCAGTTTTTGCCCTGTATTACCTCTACCTTTTGATATATAATGTAAGAAAAACACTTTATTGCTGCCATTTGAAATTATTAATGCTGTCTTTCTCTAGGAAACACACAGCAGATACAGGGATAACAGAAGATAAACTTTACAGTAAATACATGTAGCATTTTTGCTAAATTTCCTTTTGTATTTTGGTGATTCTGCGGGAAACAGTGAGCGGCAGTCTGCCTATCTACATCAGCAGGAGCGAGCTTCAAGCATTGATTACTATTTCTCAGCCACTTGCTGTTTAAGCTTGCTCCATAAGGGTGTGCTAGAATGGAAAAACAGAATACCGAATCATCATGCTATCATGTCTAATGGCCAGTTGGAGGGACCTGGTGATGCATGCTGGGAAAAGTGTTGAATATCTGAGTCAATTCTTCTTCCCTGGTGGGCTTCTGTGAAGATGTAACTGTGAAAGATCTGTTTCTCTCCCCAGGCCTTTGGAACTAGAAGTAAAGAAGGAAAAGTTGGTTGGTGGTCTTGGGCTAAAGGAAAGGATCTAGGACTGCCCCCCACAAAAAAAGATGTGGTAATTAAATGCCTGAATATAAATACATACAGGAACCTTTCCATGTTGTTCTACTTTGAAGATACTACTTGAGCCAATGTTCAGAATGTACAGGGAGACTGTCAGGGACAAAAGATTAAACAGGGATTAGAGCAAAATCTGTTGATTGTTATCATCTATGTTTTTCTGAGGATATTGCAAACCTGCTTGTTGCAAATGTTTATTTTACTCTGGGCTTCTGGATATACCAATGAAGAGGTGACCCCTGTGTTTTAAGCAATATCAGGTACAGGGGTATTGTCATAAAAAAAGAAGAGAGGGCTTGGTAATAGTGAAGGCTATTAGTGGCGAGCATGCAGGGAGAGCCCATACGGGGGTTCCGAAAAAAGTGAGGGCACGGCGTGCCCGCCCCACTACACCACTGATCAGGGAGTGCTTCTGTGATCCTTTCAAGTATAGGTACTTCTGCTGGTTATATTCTTCAACTTTCTGAAAGTGAAAAGCAGCACCAGACACCAAGACAGAGCAACACCAAACAGTATTATGACTAAGCCCTTTCAACCTTTTACCTCCTGTCAACTTCATAAAGTATAAGAGTAAGGGAACCAAGTTAGATTTTGAGCAAAGTCAGGAGGACGGAGCAAGGAATGTGATAGGCACCAGCATGGAGACCTGTCAGAAATCACCAGACAAGTGGGGTCAGCTAGTTGCTGCTTATCACACTATGTACCCTTTTATTAAAAGGGACTTCCAGAATCCTAATAAGCTCCCCACCTGCAGACCCCCACAACATCAGGCCAGGTTGTGGGAAAAAAATGTTCTCCCCCTCAACCATAGCCATCATCACGGTTGGGGGCAGATAGGGATCTGTTTTTATTCTAAAGTGTTGTGTTAAATACATTTATTTAACTATTAGGTCTACCCATAACAGTTTCCTGTGATTGTGTGGTAATGATGCTGCACAGATCTTGAATTATAAGCAGAGTTCCAAGTCTATATATCTGTGTGTGCTTGCATTACATTGAAATGATGAAGATGTAGCTATCAGAGCATGGCTATCACAAGCCTAGTCAAGTACCACCTTGCCACACCTAATCCCACCAACTTCTTTCTGGGCTGAAAACCCTGCTTTGTATTGTTGAAACAGTCCTACAGCAGTGTGTGGGAAAGGGAGCATGTGAGAATCAAATAAAGGAGGATTTGGCTCAGAGGAGGGAAATTAAGTTTGTGTTTTCTTTATGTGTCCTGTGCATTATGTAGTAACTGGATTTGGTACTGGGTTACGTGACATTCAGGAGCATGCTATACTCTGAATGGAGTTTTCCATTTAAGCTTTACCACTAGATGGTGATAAGCATTGCTCTAGTGGGGGACAAGCTCTCAATAGGTTATAATTTCTATTGTCTTTATAATATTCTGAGTATTCCAGGCTTAGAGAACCTGGTAATGCATGCTAAAAAAATGACTACTTGGTAAACTTTCTGTTCTTCCTTTTTTTTTCTTCTTGCTCCTCATGTCCTAATGGACAGCTGACCTGTGAGGATGTCAATTTCATAGATCTGTTTTTCTCCTGTTTTGGGGCCCTGGGAGATGGATATAAGTAGAAAACTCTATTTCTAAGAGGTATTCCAGACTTCTTCTCTACCATCTGGGGTCTAAAGTGTGTCTGACCCAAAGAAACCACCTATGACTGACCTCTACAAAATAGATGTGCTGAGGGACTGGTTGAGTTAAAAATTCCTTTCAATGTTGTCTTGCCTTGGAACTGCTAAGGAGTTTAAGTGTGCTCTTTAAGTTGTTAAGAATGTAGAAGGAGAGATTGTGTCAGAGGTGACAGATTAGAATAGGATTACAGCCTAGTTTGGTGATTAAGACTAACTATGTTGCTTTTATGTTCTTTTGTTTGGTTGGGTGGTCCCTTAATGTGCAAAAAGATATGGACCGCGCTCTATCTCTCCGTATGATACTGTAGGTCCTCAAGGCATACCATACAGTTCTCGACTACGTGATCCTTGGTTTTCTGAATACCAACTACTTTTTTGACCCTTTTTGTTATAGAGGATATCATTATATTGTATACGTGAACTGGCACTGGGATACCTTGCTATCTACATTAGGGAACATGTTGTTCTTAGTTGTGTGTGATTCTTTTTCATTGAAATTTTCTGTTATGCTTTGTTTATAGTTATCCCTGTATTTTCTATGTTCTTTATATTTTTTAAATATAAGTAATATATGCAAAAAAAATCATCTATGTTTTGGGGATATTTTATATGTACCTCAACCTACCTCAACCTTCCTTCTTTTACCATATTACTTCTTTTACCTCCTCACCCTTCTTCCTCACCATATCGAAATGTGCAATTATTTGCTTTTGTTTGTTTAATTTTGGTAAGGTTACTAACATTTATCTAGTAAAATAACTGACATTTATCCTTTTTTATACAATGAAAAAAAAATCATGCTAGTGACCGAATATGCTTAGGAGTGTAGAAGATCAGTATCTGTAGCACACAAACAGAAAAAATAGTGTCATCGGTAATACAACTTAGGCAATCAAGGGTATCTACAGTGGCACACACTTTCTCTTTGACAGACTTGCTTTTGTAGTGCCCATGAGAATTTTCTGCAAGCTACCTTTAGGCCAGAGCCTTTAATGATGATGGGAGATCCTCTAAAACACAAGTAGAAAATTGATCCTTCTACAGCATAGTGACAATTGTCACTGCATAGCAAATTTGTAACAAACACAGTTCTGAAAAAGTTATATGTAGCTGCTCCCTTTATACATGTGATTTATGACTCTGGCAGATCAGTAGAAATCTTGGCCCCTACAAGACATTGGGTCAGTGTAGGTCACTGGGTAACTGCAGCATGATAGCTATCACACTAAACTCCTCTACCTAAGGGGTCCTCAAACTTTTTTTTAAAAAAAGAGCCAGTTCACTGAGGATAACATGGTCACTAATAGTAAAAAAGAGTGGTCAGCAGGACTACATAAGTGGCCAGCAGAATTTATAAATACCTTTGTATAAAAGGTCAGTGGCAGTAAAACTTGGCCTGTTACCAACAGTCAGTGGGAGTAAAAAATGTTCTCACATTAGTGGATGTTAGGAGTAAAACATGTCCTGGTATCTGGTTAATGAAATTAAATTAGTTAAATCCTTAAACTAGTGGTCAGTGAAAGTAAAACCTGTCCCTGTAAGTGACTTGTAGGGACCACTGGTCAAATTTGTGTACTTAATCAAAATAAATTGCACAAAGGATGTTTTTTGTAATTTTTCTGTTTAGTTTTTTTAATTAAACATTGTTTATGTAGCATCTGTTTTTTAAATACCATATTAATAGAAGGAATAGTGTATATATAAAGTGTAGATCGCCGCCAATGAACATACAATAGCTGCTCAACAATCTACATGAAACACTCTGGTATCGGCTACATACTGCCTGTCAGTCAGAGAGTTGGGCTATGTGGCAGAGCTCCTGTCGTCAAAGCCATGCCACATTATTTGTTTCAGTGGTACCCTAACATCATCTTACAGATCCGTTCATCTATGTGAAAGCTGTATGGCTAGAGGCTGGTAGCATGATAACCATAATTCTTTGACAAGTACATGCCTCACAAGTAAAAGACCTTTATTATATAGGAACGTCTGTGAGCGTGTGCTTACTACTCAGTTCATGCTAGCAAATGTGTTTAGGCAACCTTATCCTAAAACATAGTTTGTCAGCCGTTCCATGTTCCCAAGGACAGCCCCGGGTTTTTAAGAGCTGTCTCTGGAAATGTTTGCACCTGTGTTTCAAAATTGGCTTACAGTTACAGAAAATCATTGTTTCTCCTCATGTTAGAGTCACTTCTCATCTTCTTTTAATATTCAATGGATTCTGGATTTACAATTCATTTAATAATAAAAGGAGATTGTATTATAATTTACTAGCATGTTATATAGCCAAAGTGCTGTAGTTCTGAGTTCAGTAAAATACATATAATAATATATTGACCTTTAGATTTTGAGTCATATGCAACATAGTTAAATGTACAGTCCTATTCTGAAGGTCAAGTTTTTGAACGGATGGTTCAAAATGGGCAGGGGGTGGAAATATGGTAGCTTTGTTTTTTAATAATTTTCTCAGAATGTTAGGAATTTAGTTGAAATGGAGGGTAGGCTGCAATAATCAAGACATGTTTACTGGCCATTAATGAATGGGTTGGTATGGAAATTGTTGTTGTTGGGGCTAGGAAGAGGCATTTGAGGTATTTAAGGTGCAAGTCTTTGTTAAAGAAAGCTAGGTATGAAAATACAAAATGGAGGTGTGAGGGATTCCCTCAAAACTTGCAAATTTTAACAATTAAATATCAAAAACCATAACTTTATTAAGTACCATTAAAAACATTAACATAAGAAGAACCTAAGAATGTGCAATAAACACTACAAGAAAATTCCTGTTGGGGTTACCCAATCAAAGGGGTACACCCTGTTGAATCGACGCGTTTCCATGAGATATGGTTTTTATTTAAAGTTATGGTTTTTGATTTTTAATTGTTAAAATTTGCACTTATTGGCCCTATTTTTTTGAGGGAACCCCTCAGACCTCCATTTTGTATTATATTAGGGATGTGGCCATGTAAAATGGACAGGGTGGCTAAATCCAATTGGTAGTGTGAAAGCTATTTATGGTTATACTTAGCAAATGCCCAAATATTCTTTCTTTTACTTAATAACAAAATAAAAATAAAAATAAAATAATATTCCTCATTATTTAAAATCATATTGTATAATAAAAAGATTTTAAAATTCATATATTTTATAATCCCCTCTGCCATTGAGATATCAAGAGAGATATAGCCATTTCTGCTTGTTTGTAATGTATGCAATCAATTAAGAACTTCTTTGCCATACCTTTTCTGTAGCATGGTCACTATAAAGTGGACTTAATCTCATTTTATGCATTTTAATTGCCAAATAAGTAATATTTCTCGGGGTATTTAGGGTTCAACCTCCAAACCTCTACCTATCAGTTTGCTCTAGATATTTCCTGAACCACGCATGGGATGTGTTCACTCTGTTCAGCTACGGTTAATTGGGAAAAAAAGTATAAACTTCTTTGTTGAATTAAAGAGCTGTAGAGAATCAAAGAACTATGTGGGACTACCTCCAAGCTATACTAATGCAAATTTGCCAGCATGCATCTTGGTAGGCAATATCTAGTTAGAATAATCACATGATCGGGAGCCCAGCTAGATTTTTCTTTTAGCATTTTTTTTTACCATTAACATTTGGAAAATTACTGAATAACAATTTTTGCTGCTGTCTGCTAATGATCTAAACAAAGTTCATTTCTTGGGTTTATGTCAACTTTAAAGTGATTTCTACAGTTTTTTCTTCATCACACAGGCATTACTCTATTTTGCAGTACATTAATACCATTATTTTAATTAATTACTATATTTAAAAATAATGATATGTAAACTGTACGTAGAAAGTGTCTGTTTACTCTTTAATCTCAATAAAAGACTTTAAACACTTTGTGTATTGTTAAACCTTGTTGGCATTTTATTCAAGGACAACTCTTTGCAATGTTAAGCTTAAAGCCTTACAGAGTCAGGTATACAAAAAAAAAATTTAATTCCAGAAAAAAATTGTAGCTAGTTCAAAGCTTGAGGGTCAGCCTAAATAAATATAGCACAATAACAAAAGGTTGTTACTTAAAAATAATTTGTTATGATGAACGTGAAAAAGTAATTTTCCCTTGTTAAAAAAGGTTCTGGGGGTTTCTATGTATTATTTTAAACATTCACTAGAATTATTTTTTTAAGGTTTATAGGACCTTGCAAATGAGTCATCTACAATGTAACATCTTGTTTTGTGTTCTGTGTATTCATCTATTGATCATTGTATTATGTTAATATGTTTCTTTGTATTTAGGGATGTAATTTTTGCATCAAGAGCAGTAGAAATTATTATGTTCTGTGTTTCCTTTCTTACAGTTATTGTTTGATAAAGGTGTGCTGTGTTCTACCAAAATAATAGTATCATAAAGGCATAAACAGGTTGGATAGGGATCTCCAACCATGGCCTTTATGGAGATCCAATGGAAGAATGTGTTTCAGACAATACATATCATGTGGTCTGTTGTGTAACCTTTGTTTGCTAGAGTTTTATCCATTATTGGTCTTGGCTTTCTGAAAAGCCTTCAGTAATGGCACATAAAGCCTTTTGAGAAAACAAATATAGATCAGAATAGAGCACTGAATTATTTTTAGGTTAGCCTTTCCCTTACAATTTTAATTTTGTTAATCTTTTATAAATGTTCTTTAAATTGACTTTTCTTTGTTAATATATTAAGTTTACTGTTAGTTCAGAGATATGGTGTGTGACTTTTTAGTTCCGAACCTGCCCTCTCGGTAATTAAGGTCCACAACCTGGAGACAACAAAAGCTACATTTTAACTGAGAATATTTGACAAAGAATTCATTCAAATTGTATCAGAAGAAATGTCTTTTATAAAATTTTTTACAACTTTTAAGAAATTATTGTAGATGTACATTCACATTCACACAGGTTTTTGGGGGTTTGCCCTTTTCTTTGTTAAATCTTTGTTATACATCAGCTTTATATCTTGGCATTGTGCACATTCTGTGAACATAGAAACCTCCTGTGGATATGTTGACACGTGGTCAAGACTAAATGTCAGTTTTATTACGGTGACTATGGCGGAATGTGCAAATCTACAGTGTATTGAAACACCAGCTTGTAGGTAAATTTAGGAGCATGAAAGAAAGGATGTTACCTCTAAAAGTAAATGAAGTAAACACTGTAACTCTTGGAAGCATATTTTCCCCTGGGACACCTTGTTGGAAGGATTTATCTAAAAGCAGGACATACTCTAGTATTACAAAAGTATTAACAACAGCATTTAAAAAAATGTTTTGGTTTAAAGTAAAAAAAATGTTTTTCTTAGACTCAGAGTGGGAGGGGTTGGACCTTTTTATGCTATGTTTTACCTGGTAGAGAGATTTCTTCTTTTTTAAGTCTTGATCACCAATGTCACTGGTGTTAAAAGAGAGGGTTGATGCATATTTTTGAGTTGCCATCAACACATACATGGCAAAATTTCAAATGGAGTTAGTTGTTCCAATGACAAATAGAAAAAAATATTCTATGTGTTATTTATGTTTCCTGACATAAGGCTTAACCCCTGGTTGTTGTTCCTCCAATGAGCAGCTATTGGAGAATTCTAACTGAACAGGGGAATGACAATTGGTGTAGGTAACCCTAAAATCAGTCATGGTAGCAAAGCAAAACTAATTAAAAAGGAAGGGTTTCCAGCTAAATGGTAATAGTAGACATATTTAGTGTCTTTTAATAGATATGAAAGGTAAGTTTAAAATGGATAGATAGTGCACTAATTAAAACACAAGGGTTTCCTTCCTGTCCATCCATATTCAGGGCCCAAAGCACTTCTATATAAACATCAGGATAGGTCACGTGGGACCCTTGTCACGTGCCCAAATCTTAAATGCCAAATTATAGGTGCTTTGAGAAAATAATCCAGGGAATTGAACCAGGGATTGGAACAGAATTGGACATACCATTACACTCTGCTACTCCCCCCTCATACCTTTGGACTGAACCATCATTGCACCACCTGAATGCCTACACTATCTCTGCTGTTGCCATCCTGAACTGTTTTTTTCACCAAGCTTCTCCCAGACTGATTGCTATTCCACTCCTGGAACTCAACAAGATGACAAACTTCACTACAACCCATATTACAGGAGCTGCTCACATGGACTTAAGTCTCCTACACTGCATTGTGTACTCCTATGACTCTTAATTAGCTGTAGCTATGTATTGCTCACCCTGCACTCTCTTTGCTTGCTCCATTCGGTTAACCCATTCTCTGTTTGCTCTTTCACACTCCTGCTTTCTCTATCTGTACTTCTGCACTTTTTCTCTCTTTTACTACTTGCTGGAGACATCTCATCCAACCCTGACCCCCCTCACAGCTTCTCTCTTCCCTACCCTCTCACCAACATTCACCCTCCTCCTAACCTCATTACTATCCCCACTACCTAAAGGGTTTTACCCGCTTTCTCTAGCAGTCTATGGAATGCCAGATCCATTGGCAATAAATTAACCTCTATTCACAACCTTCTCCTCTCTAAATCTCTAAACTTTCTGGCTCTCACTGAAACATGACTTTCTTCCTTAGACTTTGCCTCTGTTGCTGCTCTCTCTTATGGAGGCCTGCAGCTTTACACATACCCCCAGACCTGGCAACAGAGTAGTGGGGGGTGTGGGTCTCATTCTCTCACCTAGATGCACATACAGAGTCCTCCCTACCCCGCCCTCTCTCATTTTCACCTCTTTTGAAGTCCACTCTGTCCATCTTTTTGCGCCTTCTACCTCTTATTGTTGCTGTTGTCCCCTGGCCCAGTCTCACAATTTTTGGACAACTTTGCCTCTTGGCTCCCACATATTCTTTCCCATGACCTGCCCACCCTCATCCTTGGTGACTTTAATGTTGCAGTTGATGACCTCAACTATCCTTCCCCAACCAAACTGCTTTCAATCAACTCCTCCTTTGGACAGAACATCAACATCAGGAAATCTGGTCTCTCCGCTGACTTCACGGACTACAAATCCAGACTACAACACTTTTGCACTGGGCTCACTGTCACCAAGCAAAATTATTTATCTGCTGTCATTTCCTTTCAAGCTTCCAACCCACGCAGCCTCTTCTCAACAATTGACTCTCTCCTAAACCACACACCTTCTCACCCCACAACTACCTTCTCTGCCCAAAACATACTTTAGACCTTCTCTGCCCAAAACTACCTACTTTAGACATAAAATTGACAAAATCAGACATGATGTCTCTGCTCACTGAGCCACTCCAACCATTTCCACCCCTTCCACCTGTATTTCATCACTGGCCTCCCTCAGCCCTGTTACTATGGATGAAGTCTCCTCTCTTCTCTCATTATCTCCATCTACTACCTGCCCGCTTGACCCAGTTCCCTTTGATCTACTCTTTGCCCACTCCTCCACCCTGGCCCCAACTGTTCAACCTTTCACTCTCTACTGGTATCTACCCCTCTGCTTTCAAACATGCCATTATTCTCCCTATCCTGAAAAAACCCTCAATGGACCCCTCCTTAACTTCTAGCTACCATCCCATCTCCATTCTCCCAAACTATTTCCAAATATTTCCAAACTCCTTGAGCGCCTTGTTTTCAAAAGGCTCACCGCTTACCTGAACACCAACACTCTCTTTGTCCCTCTCCAGTCTGGCTTCCGAGCTGCCCATTCCACCAAAACAGCCCTTACTAAAGTGGCCAATGACTTCCACAGACCCAAGACAACTTTTCCTTCCTCCTTCTTGATCTTTTCTCTGCGTTTGACACTGTTGATCACCCCCTTCTAATCCAAAGCTTGGCTCCATTGGTATCATTGACACTCCTCTCTCTTGGTTTACTTCCTACCTGTCTGTCACCTTTCAAATTTCTTTAAATGGTACTTCCTCCTGTCCAACTCTCCTCCCTGTTGGTGTTCCCCAAGGGTCAGTCCTTGGACTGGTTCTCTTTTCTGTGTCCACCTCCTCTCTCCGTAGTCTAATCTCCTCCTTTGGTTTACAGTACCATCTGTATGCTGATGACACTCAGATCTATCTGTCCACCCCTGACTTGTCTCCCTCAGTCCTGGACAAGGTTGTCTGACCGATTCCTGAAACTCAACCTGGATAAAACAGAACTCATCTTCTTCCCCCTATCTATTTCCAAATCTCCCCCTGACATATAGGGTTAACGACACAGTCATTCATCCCTTGCCTCAGGCCCCCCCAGTTGTCTTTTCACTTTCAATTCTGCCCTCTCATTTTCCCCCCATATTCAGAAAATTTCCAGGTCCTGTCACTTTCACCTGCTCAACTTCTCCACCAAACTCCTTGTACACGCTCTGATCATCTCCCATCAGGACTACTGCAACATCCTTCTCTCTGGTATTCCACTAACCTGACTCTCTCCTCTACAATCTATTATGAATGCTGCAGCCAGAATTATCCACCCACCACTCCTCTTCTTTTGCTTCTTCTCTTTGTAGTTCGCTTCATTGGCTTCCATTTCACCTAAAAATCAAATTCAAGCTCCTGTGCTTTGCCTTCAAATACCTACACAGCTACTGCCTAACCTACCTTACTGACCTGGGAGAAAAATACTCCCCTAGCCACTCTCTTTGCTCCTCCAATGACCTACTAATGACTTCTTCACTTAAAACCTCATCACATGCACAGCTCCAAGACTTTTCTAGAGCTGCCTCAACTCTATGGAATGGTCATCCTCGTCCTATTCGGCTTGCTCCTACCTTCTTCTCATTTAAAAGAGCACTTAAACACACTTTTTCAGACTTGCCTATCGGTCTTCTTCTGTCTCTTAAATCCCTCAGTAATTCTCATCACTCTATATCTCCCCTCCTTTTGTGTGAGACTTTGCCCATCTCTTAGATTGTAAGCTCCTCGGGGCAGGGTCCTCTTCTCTTCATGTGTCACTGTCTGTAACTGTCTGTCATTTGCTACCCCTATTTAATGTACAGCACTGCCTAATATTTTGGCACTATATAATTCCTGTTTATTATTATTATTATTATTATTATTATTATTATTATTATTAATAATAATAATAATAATAATAAAATATCATTTTTTTATTTGTAAGAGTAACAAAGAGTTCCTTTCCTATATATTCTCCTGACAGAATGAAGTTTAAGGAGCCTACAGGGCTTTTGGACATTTCCAATTCCAATTTCAGTTAGGACAGCGAATCTTCCAAATGCTTGAGCATGGCAGTAAAGAAAGTTGACACTTTTGGTGGATATCATTAGGAATTGACACAGGTCACCTCTGAGATGTCGCATTGCAACAGTGGGTGTCCTTCTGCCACTCTAGGCAGGACATTGTAACATGATTTAACCATCTTTGATCTCCTGACTGTGGGTTGCTATATACTACCCATCACAAGAAATACTCAGAACAATGGACCTGATTTCTTAGGGTTCTCCAAGACTGGATAAGATAGACTATCATGTGTGAACCTGGGTGTTCTAGCAAACCTGGAATGGATCTGGTCCAGGACTGAAAACATTTACCAACTAATATCAAATATATTTTAAACTAATTTGCACTTATAAAAGTCTATCTTATCCAGTCTTGGAGAGCTTTAAGATATCAGGCCCAAATTGAACAGTGTAGTTATCCCAACAACCAATTAGATTTTTGTTTTCACTAACCTGAGTGTAGTAAACTAAAATCTTATTGACTGCCATGAGTTACTGTGCTGTGTACATAATTTATGGGGAATAAATATTACAAAACCTGTCTGCAGAATAATAGTTGGAATTTAAAATAATGTCAAAAACAAGCAATTAGGTTAATTGGCTTCCCCCCAAACTGACCTTAGACTGTGGTAATGACATATGACTATAGTAGGGACTGCGTAATATGTTGGCGCTATATAAATATTGTGTAATAATAATAATGTCACACTTAACACCCTGCTGCTGGCTAGAACTAAGCAATGTCAGGTTTGATAGAAATATGCAGAGAGAACACTGTGCTGATTTGTATGTGTTGCCACCTAGGTAGCTTCATCAGCGAGACCTTGCTC
>NC_092861.1:46630571-46664240 GCF_032062135.1 Pyxicephalus adspersus
GGATGAATCTATTTTAATTGGGCCTTGTTCACTAAAGTTAAGAATATTGCTTTTCTGCACTTGTCTGTTTTGACATTGGGATATATTGTGTTTTTTTTTGTTTTTTTTTTAAGAACAGTGGTTCTAGTTACCAGCCATATCCATGTTCATGTTCAACTATTTTATCCTTTTTAAACTATATCAAACACGGCTTAGCCAGCAGGTGCCTCACCACTGTGTTTTATCTTTGAGCCTTGTTCTCTTTTTATCATTGCCCTCGTTAATCAACTCTGCTCTAAGATACACCAATACGCATATATATACTTTATACCTGTCTTGCTATACTCTAACTTATGTGCACAAAGCTATGTCAGTGTAATACAACTTTCACTTTGTAATGGAATACAGTCTCTAGGTTATTAAATATTTTCATCTAGGTTCTTACATTTAAATTTAGGTATTTAGGTCTGGCTAGCTTGGCCTACTTCCTTTTTATCTTTTTTGTTTTGTGATAATTTATATTTTTTTATGTATAACCATATTATGTCTGACTGGTTTGTACTTTTGCTGTTTGTTTGTATTGTTTTTGCAAAAATCTAAATAACTTTCTAAAAAATAAACTGTAACAAACGCATGTTTTTTCAGGTATATAACAATTCTGTATAATTTATTTTATAATATACTGCCTAACTACATTCTTAACTAAATATTGGATGAACATATACTCAATTTACTTAAACTTACATAAACTTAATTTACTGTATATACTCAAATATAGATCAAGTTACTTATTTTTACCTGAAAATACAGGAAATGTTTTGACTCAAATATAAACCTAGCACACAAATGCTAATAAAGCCTAAGATGCATAATTACATGCATGGTGCGTTATTTTTAAAACATTTATTTAAAAGGGGAAAACTATTTAAATAAAATGGACTTAGTCTGTATACCCTTTTACAGGTTGAAGTATTTTGTACCTTTGAGTGTGTAACAAACTCATGTCTCATGTCTCTAATGGCAAGAAAAAGGAAATGGAACCATCAATTGGTTTGATTCAAGTATACACCAAGATTATACATAGTATATGTTTTTTTTTTTTCTTTTCTTTTTTGTAATACCAGGATTTTAGGAAGGTTTCTATTGTCTTTATGTAACTATGGTGTGGTAAATGTATGTAACATACAGTATATTGTGCATAAAAGGTAATTAAAAAACACAATGACCATACATACAGCCATGGATAAATGTGTTGAAATCTCATTGAAAAAGTGCTTTCTCCTGAAAAGTAAATAAATAAAAATCAATTGTCCCATGCATGCGTGAAATGTCATATAGTGAAGCAAAGCAAGTATGAAAAAATGACTGCATGTATTACTTGTTCTACAAAGATTTTCTAAAATGATCTGGAACAAATTTGCACCCCTAGAAAATATATAAATAGTGATTTTTCAAACTAAATTTCCTATTTCGAAATTGTTTTCATTTCATTTCTGTTATATTTTTATTTTCTAATCAGTATCATACTCCTGCAGCCATGTAGTCAGTCAGCATTCACCCTATTTAAATGGAGAAAAGTAGCCAATCTGCTATTTGCTACCATATTGTGTCCCACACTGCGCATTTACCAGAGCAACTATCTGAATGGATGAAAAATAATATAATGGTCAAGAATAATAAAGCCATAAGACCATCTCCAAACAGCTTGATGTTCCTGTGACAACAGTCATAAGTTATGATATTTAAGGTTCATAGCAACTGTAGGAAACACAACACCAGAATTGGCATGAGGATGGTGAGAATGAAAGACAAAAAGCAAAAGGTCCCAATATTTTTGTCCATGCCGTTTTTATTGATATTTAAAATATTCTGTTTAATAAAAAATCTAAAGCGCAGGCTGATTTTGTTAAGTACACAATAAATAATCGATACACATAAATTTGTTAGGTTTCAACTTTTAATGTTTTTGTGTGTCCATGGGCTAAAACTAATGTATTATAAAACATATAAATAACATATTTCTCACACTGTATTGGCAACATTAAAAACACAACTAACATTTATTAATTATTTCTCCTAGAGATTCATGAAGAGAACTAGAAAGGTCTATTCGCTGGGATCTTTGAAGACAAAAGTTAAAAATTATGCTGTAAGTTTTTAAAATGTGGTTGTATTAACATGTAAAAATATCAATTAAGTTTTGTGTCTGCAAGATGAAAACTTTTGTGGGAGGGAAGACATATGTGAATTCCTAGAAACCATCTTCATATTAAAAAATAAATAAATACATTTAAAAAACACAATTGTTAGAATCTGGTGTTATGTCTTTAATGTTAATAAACTTTTATGGACCTTTTTTTAAATTGCATAAACTGCTCTCCATGAATTTAGATTTCTTTCAGAACCAATATTGATATCAGTTATTTTTTAAAATAAATTGTGATGCTGAACAATATTTTTATTTTTTTGGTACAATAACTTATGACCAAATAATGGTTAATAATTTTACTATACAGTGTTTATTACTAGGGTATGAAAAGGTGGTGCGCTAAAAGCGTTGTGAAGCATGGTGAAGCTGAGTGAATTCAACCTGAACTACAGGTTGGGCTGGGCAAATAGGCAAAATGACACAACTTTTGTTCTTTTCTAGAAGAGTCTGAGGAGGAAGCTAAAAACAGTGCTGGAGCAGGGAGAGGGTTAGTACAGCTTAGACACATTATGTTTCTAATACAGAAAGGGGGCCGACACAAACAGAAAAACATTGGATATCTTCCATTGCAAACTTAAAAAATCAGCGATCCTACTTTATTATCAGATTGGGCCAAACAGGTTGTTCTTTTTTTGCCCCTGGGCTAGCTATGTATATAAAACAGTTAGTTAACATCCTATAAATGCTAATATAGTTATTTTTTTCAAAATTAATACCTGTTTCAGGCTTGTTACCTATAATATGTATGTAAGAGAAAATATTGGCCCTCACCTACTTAAGAATGAAGAAATATCACAACTATGCATTACTTTATAACCACAATACTAAAGATCTGTCATGTAGGAGTTGCCATACAATCTGTTACAATGTTACAATCTTCATTTGTAGCTCCATTTTTGGGGTTTCCAGGTTCTTCCATAAGCCCCTCACACACATACACAGACCCTCCATCCTTATGTAGAAACAGATATGGAGAAGGTACCCTGTCCCATTATTGGAAAACCATGTAGTCTAGTATGAAAAAGAAAGTGCGAAATACTCACTACCCTGTTCCTGGCCACCCAGGGTAACTACCTTGACAAAGGTCTAATTAAAGGGAACACTATTACCTATGAACAAATGAAAGTGTAGACCTGAATTTGTAGACCACCTTACAGCAATCCATAGAAATGTAGAAGAATACTGCACTGTTATTATTAGCCATTATTTATATAGCGCCAACATATTATGCAGCACTTTACATATTACTAACTGTCCCTCAGGGGCTTACAATCTAATGTCATAAGTCATTAATGTAGTCTAAGGACATTTTTTTGGATAAAGCCAAATAACCTATTTACATGTATTTGGGTGGAAACTCACAGAGAACATACAAGCTCCTTGCAGATATAGTCCTGGCTGAGATTTGAACCTGTGACCTAGTGTTGCAAAAGCCAGAGTGCTAAGCTCTGAGCCAACTGTATTGGTTAACCTTAAACCTCTTCCTACACACACTCTCTCAGCACTTCTGAAAAACACTATCAAAAGGCTGCTAGATGCATACGCTTTTAAAATGAGGGGGTTAAAACAGCAAAGCTTTCAATATTAGACATTCCAACCCTAATGTCCACAGTTGAAGGGTCAGGCATGACACTGAGCATCCATTAAAGTTTGTTTGCTCAATTTCAGCACAAATTTGTGAAAAGAGGGAATGGTGAACAATGGAAGTTCAGCTTAAACTCACATCCTGCTCAACTCTGAACCATATTCCTACTCTTTCTGATACAGCCAGATTTATAAAGAGTTTGCTTTAGGTTTAAAAAGCTGGAAAGCCTTTTATCTTGTTTGGTATAAAAAAATAAATAAATAAATAAACTAGTTGGATATAATCAGTGTAAAAATAGGTAAAAAAAGTTGTCAAAAATCTCAATGGGTTCTAGTTATAAAACAGGGAATCAGTCACTGTCTCAAACATTTCCTTGTGCAAATTTTCCAGGTCAATGTGTTTCAAAGGCAGTAATTGATTTCCACCAGGGAATGTTTTTAGGCAATGTCAGATTCCTTCTTTAAAAATAGAGCCCAATGGGTCTAAGAAAGGCAGCGGCTGTTATTTAGGTTACAATCCAAAAAATAACTCAAAGAGCAATATTTATATAAGATTAAACTCATAGCCAACATTTAGAAAAAAGGAAGGCTGTCATTTAATTTCAGAATTGCTTGATTTTTTCATAAAAAATAATTTGAGTTACATGATGAACACATGGATTCAAGAGGAAAGTAATTAGGCAATAATCAGAATCATGAATAAGTTGACTATTTACGTCAACATTTTTTTCTGCTTTATCATTGCATATGTTGATTAATCAAAAAATGCAAATTCAAAAAGCAAATTCTTGCATGACTTTTCTGCTCTTGGCAAAGAGGGAAAGATACAACTACAATCAAATAATTTATAGTGAGTTTATAAGGTTTACAAATAGGCTGGATACAATTATTTAAAATATTAGCTAGCTGCATTTCATTACAGTAATAACAAGTAAAACACTGTGCTAAATAAAGAAATGTAATATTTATGGTGCTCATTAACTATTTTGTGCCTTAAAATATAGGACAAAGTCACCAAAGGATAATATTAGCTACCCTGGGGACCAGATATAAAACATAGTAGTCCTGAACATAAAGAAGGAATACATGACAGCTTTGGGGGGGGGTTACTACCTAGGTTTTGGTACTATCACCTAATAAATAAGATGATAATTTATGTATGTATAAAGAATATGACGATAGTTTTGGTCTTCTTTTACCTTAGTAACCTGAAACTAACATTTGTACACTGTGATATAGAAATGGACATGAAAAATGCAATAATAAGCATAAGTATATACTGAAAATTGGACTTTTATTTTTCCTTGTAAACACTTTTAAAACTCATATTTAAACAACACAACATATGTGCACATCTAAGTAAGCGTACCAGTGATTTTCTTATTGAATGTGCTCTGTCTTTATTAACAACTGTGATATACACCTTGTATTAAGTTCATGGGTATGAAAGCTTCTTCTAGCTGGCAGACACATCATTATGCTGCTTCTAGTGATAGAGTAACAGCTAAGCATTCTTTCATCAGACACCAAGGTGGGCCTTTAGGGACCATTGACCTAGTAGCATGTGCTGCATCCTTTAGTCCTGTTGTTATTCTGCTATGTGTCACCTGTAAGAATAGCTGTGAACAAGAGCCAACACTGATGCTGATTTCTAAAAAATAAAGCATATCTAAACCCAAGAAAAATGTAATATTCTTCTGTCTACCAGTGTTTAGATGAGGTGGCTGTGTTCATTTTTCGTAATTTTATTTTCTCCTGTTAACCATTTTAGTAACACACTTCCTGTACTGGAGTGATGGTACATATTTTAGCTGCATTGCTGTCATTTTAGTACAAGAAGAATGTTACAGACTATACAACACGATCCTTCTCCACACCTCCATACCATAGCATTCTGTAGTCTACAAGAAAGTTGGAAGCGATGCCTATTGCTGTCTATTGTTAAATAACAAAAAGAAGCAATTTAGTTTATTTTAGGGTTTACATTCTTAAAAAAAACACAGAACAAAGTATAACATTTTTGTTGCCCCTAGAAACAATACCGTCTCTTGGCTCCAGGTTTTATAAATCAACAAATGACCTTGTTTATGAAATATTGTAGAAGCTAATAAAGCACGCTATATGGTATCCCTTATCTAGAACTGAATTAAACAGTTTTTTGTAGCTTACAGAATAGGAATACAGCAATTTTGTTTTCTAACAACAAAATGAAATTGTATATATGAGTCAGTCAAGATTTCACTTTCAGAAAAAAAAAGCACTTGCATAAAAAGTTCTCATGAGACTGAGAGATGTGTGTTTCCAATGTCAACAACATTTCAAACAGATATAGTCTTTCTTCTTTTCATATAATCCATTGAAATTATTGCCAGAATGTTTGATCCGATGCCTAAGAGAATGACATCCCTATCTGTCATTCCCAGCGGTCACACTTTTTACTACGTTTTATTTTTAAAGGTGAAGTCACGGAGGTGCTGAGTCTCTGATGTTTATTTATGCTCGAAAATCATTTATCTTCTTCATTAGTAGCACAATGATTTTTAAGCCCATCTGTTACCCAGTGCCGATGCACTAAAAAAAAAAAAGTTGTTACGGATGATGAACAAAATAAACAGTGTTTTATTCTTCATCAGTGCCTGAGCAATGCGCCCTGAGTCACTCCAGAGGTCAGTGTCAACAGCTGGCTGTCTGGATGCCTACCTAACAGTGTGATAGAATATTACAGCATTTACTATCCGGCTGTTCACTGTAACGTTCAATGCAATGATACTGACATGGCTGCTGGACATAAATAGGTCATCTTATTCTTTTTAACATTTCCATTTCTAACTCCTGATAGAAGACAAAATATGATTTACACTTAAAATAATTGTTGCTTCATGTAAAAGTAGATCAATACCTTTTGTATAATGGGTATGTGAAAGTGCCCATAGATCTGTATAAAAGAGTGAACAGTTGAAATGTGATTTAACATTTATACAAACTTAGTTGTTTTGTGTTTGTGGACATTCTAGAGTAACAGGGGCTTTAAAATAAATTTAAGTCCTAAATGGATAATATTTAGTTATGCTGAAGTACTGTGTATCTTAAAAATTCGCTTGCTTTTTATATTACAATATTTTACAATATATTACTTTTACCTTTTTAATCCTGTTGTGCATCTCAGCGTATCTAGCGTTTCTTTACAGATTCTTCCAGGCTCATGACCAGATTCTTGATAATGACTTAGGGACATACCTCTGAAATATGTTTTGACAAGATCAGCTATAGTCTATACTAGGGGCGCATATGATGGGTAGTGCAGGAGTAAAACTGAGAGAAAGTTGTCAACCCATCAGTAACTGAATGGACTTTTTATGGCAGGTTTACCAAGGATTATTTAATTAAAACTGCATACTTAAAAAGATTGTAAGCAACAGTGTTAACTTGCAACTAATTCTACTTGATGTGATCTGGGGTAATATGAAGCAGACAATGCATAAATAGTTAATACACATATATATATTAATTGTGATAGTATTAAAAAGAAGAAGAACAACTGGTGTTCTGTATTTTAAATAATGATTACCCTTCTTAGTAACATTTTGAACATGGAAAATTGTGAGATTGAAGTTAATTAAGGTTATGATCATGATGACATTACTAATTGTTCTGATATACAAGATAAAAATAGAAAACTGTCTGCAAATGTCAGAACTTCAAGTAAGTTATTTGAATATACTCTCGACTAGTCATTTTAACTGTACAAACACATACTGAGGAGAAGAAATTATATTAATTCACAATGGGCAGTATCAATAGCAGCACCACAACACATCCATAAAAAGTGATATTGATATGATACCCATCTATCTGACCAGGAGGGAGAAACTATTTACTTTCCATTTATGGGATCGTTTAACACTTTTAGAATAGACTACCAAATACAGCTTGGTTCACACTGATAAATAAGTAAAATTCTTTTATTAAGAGAGTAAGCAAGCTCTGCTATTGAAGAGACGTAAATATATTTGATTGGTCAATAAAAGGTATTTCGGACATTTATGCAAAGATTAGATTATGGCAAATTCTTCAACAAGTAAGGTCTTGATTACCATAAAGACTCCTCCAGGAGGTAAAGAACCACTACAGAGATTTTTTTTTAAAAATACATCTATTATTATAGTGTACAAACTTCCAAGGAAGCACTAAACTAAAGCAGAATTCTAATAAACAGCTAAAATATTAAGAACAATTTTGGTTTAAATACTTTTATTCTAGAGCTGCACCTGGCCATCTGCACAATACTTTATTTTCTACCTAAAGATGTCCTTAGTCTTCTGAGTTGAATTAGTGCACTTCAACCAACACCCCCTGAGCTCAGACTGTCATAGTTTTTCCACCCCAACCAGGGACTGAACAATAAAAGGAGAGAAAGTAGCAGCATATTTATGATATTAGTTCTGTGTTACTGTGTTTTTCTTCTTTTCCAAGTATTGTATTAAATTTTACACAGAAAAGATAACAATACAGCAAAAGAAACAGAACATGTGGATGAGGTTGGCAACAAAATGAGAGTTGATTATCCTAATATAAGAGAGGGAGACAATAGAAACATGTAGAGAAACCATGCAATATTAGCAATAATTTAGCAACCCCATAAAAGTAATCACTAAAATATAGGGGGAAGAAAAAAGTAGGTGGAGGAAAAGAATAGGGGCAAGATGGGGGAGACAAGAGAAAGATGTGGTTCCCCAGCTAACACGTCAGTGGTGATTAGAAGCCTCTGTTCTTCTTCTATCAGCAAATTAATACATTATTACGATGCTGCAATAAATAGGGTACTTGTACCTGCCTTAAGTTCATGTTTTTAGAAAATCTGACCAGAAATATTAATAAGGGTGATAACCTCTGAAAGTGTAACAGTCTCTTGAGCTAGTAGTAATTACTTTTAATGTTGGGGACATTTCCTAATGAAGTAGCTTGGACAAACTATTAAACATCTTCAACATTAAAAGAACAAATTTAGTTGAATATGACTAACTACTATTAGATATACAATAATCTGGATAAATGAGAACCTTCCCAAAATATATATCTCTTTGTACTTGCTGTCTCACAAGTTATTGCAATATGCAACCTAACATCAGCCAAAAAGTCATTTATTGTGAAATAATATTTTCTTGGACTATATAGCTGTTAAAATAAATTTCTGAAAAAAGTCCAGCAGGGTTTAGTTATGAATAGGTCTGCTAAAGCTTTACTTTCACGGTTAGAGAAACTTTATAAGAGGCACGCCAATTATGCCAGGGGCTGTACCAACGAATAGTCCCTTCCAGAAGCCATTCTTTAAAAATCCCTAATTTCTTTTTTCACTTTCAGCCATACAACAATGTGACCCTAATCTTTAGTAGTTTGCCATAAGTCTTTATGTACAGAATGCTTCAGAAGTTATTCATGTAGAATAAGTCTATAGGCCCTTCCTGTATTCTGCATACATGAGCTTTCTTCTTTACTTCTTTCCATCTTCTTTGCTTCTAGCTCTCGCTCTGTAACTTTTATATTCTATTTGTACTCGCACTTCCATTTAGAATTTAGGGCACTACATTTGTGGTGTTTTAGAAAAGATATGAAGCTATAAATGATATTTCTGTTATGTAGGCATGAAATCAGGTGCTGGCAGATAATGAGTGATATTATTTAGAACAAAAAGTGTGAAATATTATGGAACAGTGAGTGGTTGATGGTAATTTGGAGAATCGCTGAAATGAAATCTTTGAAATGCTTGCTTATAGACTTAAGACTAATGTTTTTAAATCTGATTTCATTCATTAAACAAAATGTGAATTTTTACTAAAACAAACAAAATTTCCAAAAATTTAGGTCCACCCAGCACCTTTATTTTCTCAGTAGACACATCTTTTATATCTATAAAACAATAATGTACATTTCTAAGTAAAGCCAAGAACTTAAAAATGTGACAAGGACTGTTTTGTGTCTATGGGAGTTCTTACATATCGTTAACACAGTTAAGCAGATTATGGATTTTGTCCAGATTTTCACGAGGGGTTTGCAGCTTGGTTATGTATTTAAAAATCAGTCTGTCAGTAAACAGCTGTAAATGAAATGCCAAGGATAAGTTAGGACTGTTGCAGACCTAAGAAAGGATTGCAGATGATATGCTTCAGGCTTGTCACGAATGACTCACGTGCCACTGGGACCTAGTGCAATCTTCATGCCAATTTGTCTGACTGAGAGGTGCAGCAAGTGAGAGGTGAAAGCTTCATTTCACTTTGTCCATAGAAAAGGGGATGATGTACTATCTGTCAAAAAGTGATTTTTCAAACATCTGAAAATATCTTTATGCATTAACAATACTTTTCAGTGATCGGAAGCATTTATTACTATACAGTGTGACTGCATCAAAGGGGTTCTTCAGCTGATCACAACGCTTGTTTTTATCTGGTAATGTATAGGCAAACTGGATCTCAGTGCCAGTTCAGGATATTCAATTTGTACCAACAACCAAAAAATGGGCAATCTATTACTACTTAGTTCAAATGAATATGACAACACACATCAAAGCTCTAAATTAAACACAAGCAGCTAAATGCACATCAGTTTTTATGTCAGGAAAAGAGATGGAAATGCTACGGCACAGCAGGAAAAACAGAAGCGAATTTTCCCTGTAAAATAATCTAAAATTCATCCATGACAGGAAGATTTAAAAGACTGTTGCAGGTATGTGTAGGTATGTCTAGGTATAAAGGTTATGGGTTGTCTGATGCCTCAAGAGGAAGAGGCATACTTGTTCCATTTGTTTAGAAGGAGGTCAGCCTTGGCAGCATCAACTCTTCCCCATATAACCTGACATATATTTAAGGTATCAACATATCCAAAGAAAGTTATGCAAATTATAGAATGGTAAAGTGAATTACATTTCTTTTAAAAGCCACTTAGCATGGTTTTGTCACCAAAATTACTGGTAAGATCAAGGACTGTGGAGACATGTGGAATGTTCCTGAAAGTAAAAGTCAAGGTCAAAAGGGAAAGGGTTACTGGAACATGGCTTAGTTTAAGAAAAACTTAATAAGTGGGGGGATAACAGTCTTCTTTTCAAAACGAAAATTGTTTTGCCAACCGCAAATATGAAACATAAAACGCGTTCAAAGATTGTTTCATTCTACTTGAATTGGCTTTTTAGTGAAAGCGAGATTTCTTTTGCCATAGGTTTATAAAGAACAACAATGGTTTTAGTATTAAACAGAGTAAACATTCCATTCTAATTTAAACATAAACCACCCATTACGTCATGGGGAGTAAAAGGTTCATCAAATGTAAGTAATAGGTAAATAAAGTCGGCTTCTTCAGGGGAAATTTGTTGAGAAAACACAGTGATGACACACTTCTAATAATGAGAAACAAAATATAGTATGGAGAAAAGTATGTGTACAAGAATAACCCTGAAGATTTGTCTATTGATGTGATAAGAATATGAGCTGTTTACCTTGGAATTTAGATATAAATGGGTAGGAAGTAAATTTAATTGACTGAGTAGTAGTTCAAAAAGGTCAACCTAAAATTAAAAAAAAGAAAGAAAAAAACTGTAAATGAAAAGAGGGTAAATAAAGCATGTAATTTTTCTGTAAGTAAATATTAAAGTATATTTAGAGTATAAGTATATAAAGTATTTTAAAGTTATATAAAGTTTTTTTGAAACTAAGTAAATATTAAAGTATAGCCAGATCAGCACATTTTGTATAGAGATAGGTAGGTGTCTGCCAACTAATTGAATTCATTGCAAAGCCCATGAACATGGCATTAACACCAAATATGTTAAAGGGCTCTGAAGGGCCTGTGGAAAGTTGTCTAAGGTGAATGCATATTTACTTTAATTCTGGCTATATAGTTATTTAAAATAAAAATAAAAAATAAAAAAAAAACTGATCAAATTTACTTTAATTCTGGCTATATAGTCATTTAAAAAAAAAAAAAAAAAACTACTTTATGACATGTTTCCGCACATCAACCTGACTATCCCAAAGGTTTACCCTATTGTATTTTTAGTCCAAGAGATTTCCTGCTACATCTCTAAGGAACAGTCAACATAGAAACAAGAAATCACTTCGCTCTCAACTAAAGTGGGGTAAAAAAGTAGTGATTTTAGCAGCAATGGGCCATGAAGTGCATACAAACATATACATACAATTTAAAACGTAAGAAGTTCTATGTCTGTGTACACATTGATGCTAAAATCCCTACTTTATTACCCCCCCTTCAGTTGAGAGTGAGATGATTTCTGGTTTCTACCATAATACTATGCTTAGGAGCTGTTCAAGTCATAAATGTAAATTTACAGCATAGCAAAAATTTCACAGGAATTTTGCAAAATTCTGCTGAGCATCCCAACTGGTAGGAATTGCACCCTGGATCCTGGAACTCCAAGGCCAACTGGTAACCACAAAGCCCATGGTCTATACAAAATATAAAAAATCATACAAATTCATGGGTATGAAACCTTTTGTACTTTTAATAAACCTGTTCCTTTCACTTTCAGCGCTCCAGTGTTGGGTGGCCACACTTACCCTTTAATTGTTGTATTCGGTGTATTGGTTCTATTTTTAATACAGTTCTTGTAGCAAAACAACTGGCAGCCACATATTCTGTGATGATTTCCTTGAACAATCAGAACATTGATGTCATACTGTTTTTTTACAAGGAAATAACCATGGAGGTAATCTGGAATAAAGTAATTCATATCAGAAAATCTATTATGACTTTTGTCCATAAAACAAAAATTGCCTGTGAAGAAATGATTGATCCATGCCTGGGAATATTATGTAACGCAGAGTGCAATTATTTGGTTACCTCAGTTCGTTTACTGGGCTGCTGCTTTTGCAGCCATATTTCTGGATCCTAATAAATCACCATAGGTTGATTAAAATGATCTTTGTGTTATGCATTCCATTCTGTAACCTGTATTATTTTTGGTAATACAGAGAAACCAATGGGACAAATTCGTCCAAATATTTATTTTTCAACATTTTTCTTTGACAATGTTGTGTAATGCATTGTTAATGTGAAGTGAGTTTAGATTAGTGTATTTTTTCATATTAAGCTCTCCCTATATGTAATACTGTATCCTACTGAAAGACAAAGGTTACTTCCCTAAAATCACACTGTATTATGGGTCTCAAATATGTGGGAATAACAGTTCTAAAACAGGTACTTACCACAGTATCACATTTGTAAAATGCCAAAGCACTGTTTTTTAAAAAACAAACAAAAGCTTAGTTTTTTAGCCTCAGCTAGTCATTAAAGCAGAATTAAACTAAACTAAAAAAAAATAAATAAAAATTTAAAAAAACTCACCTTTACTTCCACAGATCCCTCTATCCCTTTGAAGGTTTCATGGACTGGGTCCAGCATTGTCTGGTTATCTGTCTTCGCCCTGGCGCAGAGGAAGTGCCGGCATCTTCTTTCCTCTTCTTCCTGTTGCTGCCTATGTCACCCGGCTCAGGCACAAGATCGGGTGACGTAGCCTGCGATAAATATGGGGAAAAAAAAGAATGCTGATCTCACTGTGCATGCGTGAGATCGGCAATTCCACTTACCCCACATTCATTGAAAAGACAGCATTATTCTGATCTCAGACATGAGGATAAGGAGCAGCTAGAAGCCTCCTGGGATGTGTGACATGAGTTTCTCCAGGAGGCCCTGTGCTCCTATTCTGTCCCCACGGTCACAGCAATATTAAAAGAAGGCTTTTTTTTAAAGGGTGTTAACTACCCCAAAAAAGGTATTTTTACCCTACATAAAAGGGTTTTCTTTTTAGTATTGGCCCGCTTTAAGCTTTTTCTTCCACCATGGGCTGCATATTAGCTAATTTTTTATAAATTGCATTGATGAGGCATCGAAGACAGCAAAAAGGACGCCATTCTATGCATATTGAAATGCTCAGGACATTTTGGTGTAAAAAACTTTGCTTTAAAGTTAATATCGAGTGTTAAACACTGTTCCTGAGATTAAAACATCTGTTCCCATATGAAAAATTGTCACCAGGAAAATGGTGTAACTATCAGATGAACAAAAGATGGAGGAAAATCTTCCAGTGGAGACATTTGTTACCATAACAATTATAATTTGCCCACAATTTTGTGAGATTCCCATTCTCCTCTAACAACGTCAGGAAGTAAAGGTAAATTTAAATAGAAAAAGTGGACTCAGAAAGTAGAAAAGAAAAACAGACAGCAGTTTTAAACATTTCACCCAAACTGTTTGATATGCTTCAAGTGGCATAGTTATTACCTAAGGGGTCCCAATATTGTTACTGCATTTAGCAACAACTAGTACATCATTGAAATTATTACCAGTCTTCAGATATAAAGTAGTATTTCCCCAGTAATTACAGTGACAGATTCTGTGTTGCTGCACTTTCTTTTTAGATGTCAGTCTATAGGATTAAAACATAAAACGCACAAAGGACACTAATTGGTAATGGCTTTTCCATGGCTAGTGGCAATTAGAACCTTAGTTATTCAGAGCATTTTTAAACATGAATAGAAAAATAACCCACCTATTAACAAAAATTAAATGGTTGAAATCCAGAGGCACACAATACCTGTACCAGGACACACTTGCATGGGGTTTGTATGTTGACTACATACATGTTTTTCAGTCATGGGGTGAAGAGTGCCTATGATGGATACCTTGTCCTGGCCTACTTGTAAAAAAATATGCCCCTCCTAAATAACAGTCCCTAACAAACGTGGAAGTGGAAGAAAAATACTATGTTTCAAACAGGAACAAAAGCAACAGACATGTAAGCATACACAGAGCCCTGCAGACCCTCACGTTGACCATTTTGTATTGGTTCTGTTTCAATGCTCTGCCATAACTTATGCAATAAGACATGACTTGGTGAACATATTCTATAGTCAATATTTTAGGGAATATCTTACCTTTCCTGCTTTCTGCCAAATACCTCCAAACTCCAAAACCACTGCTGAAACTACCCTCTCATTCAAGGATCCATGTGTACTCACAATTAGGCAGGGTTTAGGTTAAAAAAACATTTTTAATGCAAGTTTTCATTGATCATCTCCCCTTGCCTGTTCTTCTTCATCCTAACTCTGAACTCCTCTCTCACATACTGTACAGCAGTGGTCCCCAACCTTTTGCAGGTCGTGGACCACTAAATGCACGGACTCCAGACCGCGCATGCGCTGGGAGCAGTGTATCACTCAAAGGGGAAGGAACTTCCCCCCAGAGTGAAGTCATGATGCCAGAACCCAACCACTCTCCCATCACCAGTCTCAGCCTGCGATGATAGAGTGAGCGGGTTGTGTCCAGAAACCCGCCCACCGCCCTGAGCCTGCAATGTCTCCGGAAGACGTGGTCCGCGGGCCGATGCCCTCTCCCAAGAGGGGTCCTTCTCCTGACCCCACAGCCAGAGCCTCCACCCACCTGTCAGATGGCCGTGGTCAACTAGTGGGCTGCGGACCCTGGGTTGGGGACCTCTGCTGTAGAAGCACCACTGTTACAACTGACAAGCCTGTCTCTCACTCACTCATATTCTGCACCAAGAGCCAACATTCCAACTCCAATCTAATCAGCCACTTAGATCACTTCATGGATGTTTTAGGAAGAGAGTTCCTGGTATACAAAAATCAAATACCTGTAAAGGGACTTGCTAGCCTTTACAAAAATAAGAACAGTTCACTGGAACATAGCGTATATAAAATATACACAGATAGAAATACATTTTATACACTGTTCCTTGTGAAAGTTCCAGTATATGAAGCTATCTTTTCTATGAACTGTCCCAAAAAACTATTACCAAATACTTTTATTACCACATATTATTCTTTTTTCTAAATTTTTTCAGAAACATGCATTAAGTCCTGCTTTACATTGAATGAATGCTTAATATACTGATAAGAGGGCAATAGTTTGATGTTAACAGCTTGCCTCCATAGTAATCAGTTCAAGTAAGCCGCAGAGAGAGAAAATAAAACAGTTGTGTTCCTGTACTGTAACTTGTTTTAAGAAAATGCCTTTTTAAAGACCTTAATATAAAAAAAAACAAAAAAAAAAACTTGCACTTTGCTTTATATGTTATATTGCATTAGTTAATAACAATTATAGTCAGTATAGTCAGAACAATTAGAATGTTTGAAGAATTTCTGCAGTTTTACTTAAGTTAGGCTAGTATTTTTATGTGCCTTCTCTACTCCATTCTGAAGGTATAAACAGAAACACTCAAGCTGAAAAACACATTTATTTGTAGACATTCAATTTTTCTATAGTGAGGTCAGATTTTGTCCTTCTAATTTGTGGAGGCAAACAAAAACAAAAAAGTAAAGACCTAAATCAATTTTGTCTTTCAACTCCCAATTTTCAATTAACGACTGAAAGCAAACGGTATATTAAAATGCAAAGTTTGTCCATTACATTTTGACCCATGCCTCCATGTAAAATCACTGCATTGTAGCTAACAGAACACCTTTTAGAGAGGGGTAAGGAAAAAATCCTAATTTTACACCGTAAGAGTCCACACTAGAGGGGTGACATCACAATTCTTCCAACAAGATCATTGGTGAGAGTGATCCCATGATCCTTCCAACATGGTCTTGAAAATCCCAAGTATCCCAAATCCCATGAGAAGTTGTTCTTGTGCTGTGTAGAAGCAACTTCTTGTGAGCTATAATTTTGCAACTGTAACTGGTGATCATCAAAATTGCCAGGATGAAGCTGGAAGGATCATATAGTCACCCTATCCAATGTGAAAGCCAAATGAAAGATATTGTATTTAGTGCAAGGTCCATTTTAGTCTCTTACACAATCATAGCCCAATCTCTTCTACCAACACCCATTTGAATGAGGTATTATGTGTACTCATTCCACCAGCTAAACCAAAGATTTGAGGATTTATACAACTAACTGGAAAAGCAGGTGACTTTAAAAGGGCATTTTGCTACTTCTTTATTGTTTTGGTATTGTTATTTATTTACTAGAGTGTTTGTTGTCAGATAAATTGCTTTGTAATTTATGATTCTTTTATTTACAGAGGCCAACAATTGCATTGTGATCGCATTGTTATACAAGCAATTCATTGTGAGTTTCCTATTACTTGGCTTATTCAGCTAGATAGACTGGTGGCTAGGGTTTGTTTGGGGACAGCTTTTTATTTGTCTTTAACATGCTGTGACATGCTATTAGGAATGTCCTATGTCCGATGTTTACTCTATAGTTTTGTATTGTTTGTTTATATTGGTATTTTATTTTGGTATGGCATATTGTCTTATGTTCAGAACTGCAGATATTTTAGTATTTAGGGATTTATTCAATTGAATGGTTTTAACACACAACTCTCCTCATTTCTTTGACTTTAAAGGATCACTGCACTTTCAAAGTGTGAATATTCAATTTGGCGCACACCCTTTCCTAAACTATACCACTTTCTTCTCCAGATGTCTATGATGCTGTGGCCCCTTTCTTCCCATAGAAGATTGCAGCAATTGTATCTCAGGAAGTATGCATATGTGGTAGGAGAACTTGCATAAATTTAGGCCAGGGGGACGAGCCAAATGGAATACCTGAACTTTGAATGTGCAGTTATTCTTTGAGCAACTTTACAAATGCAAATGGACATTGACTGATGACATTTTGAAAAATAATTGTGCTATGAGATGAACTCTAATATGAATCCTAATACAGTTTATAATTAGTGCAGGTGGTAAACACCACATGCAATGGGATAAAGTAAAGTCCAAATGCTGTTCTAAATGTATACCAACTAACAGACATTAGCAGTGAAAGACAGGTATACTTGGGTGAATTCTTTCTAAAGTTACAGTCCAAAAAATTTGGTAAAAGTAAAGTTATGGTGCTGTAGATCATTAGTTTAGTTAGGTCCCTTTCACTCCACCACTCCCAGGCACATGGCAGAAGATTGTGCATGTTGGTCTTGTGTTTGGGGTGGTGGTGTGGTTATTTTTCGAGAGTGAAAAGCAACCTCATGGCCAGAAGTGACATGTACCTTCCAAGAACCATGCTTCAACACCAAATAAATGCAACCACATGCACAAAATGGTTCTCAACCCATTCCCATTGGTTAAATAGAGTCAATTGGGAACACAGTTGAGCTGTGCTCAACAAGTCTGAAATGGTCTGAATCAGAATTTAGAACGCATTATCTGCTAGAGAATCAATCACTGTAATTGAAAACATATGCATCTGGAACATTCTCCAATACAAAAGGCATACTCAGAGTCAGATTCATTCAATAAAAATTGAGCACTTAATCCTAAACATTTTACTGTTATGTGTGTTAATAAGTTATACTATACCTTGGAAAAAAAGTCCCTGCCCAAAGTTACAGTTTAAAACTGCTGTTGCTTCTTTAGCTTCTTTTATACAAAGGTCTAACATGACTCATCTTCAAACTTTTTTCCTCTCTGCACGCTTTCTGAAACTATCATAGAGGTTTAATATCATTAGTGTTAATAAAAGCTACACCCAGTTAGATCTCCATCTATTTTCCCGATGCCATCATTGTGGTTGACAAGACTTCATACACAGAAAATCCGGATTACAATCCCGAAACCAAAAAAACAAATGGCAAAATTTGTTGATTAGACAATACTAATTTAAATGAATTATGTTTTAATAAACAGATTTATTACATTAGAATGAAAAAGATAGAAAGAAAAAGAGAGCCAGAAAAATTTCTAGGTTAGAAATAGAAACTAGAGCTAGATTTGCAAAGTCACAGAGTGGAATCATTACACCCTTTATCCTCATGAACATCCACAACAGGAAAAAAGTAGTGTAATTTGCAAAGAAGTTAGATCGATGAAGACTGCATTATGACTTACCAACAACATCACAAGAGAATTGCATAAAGACTTAGCAAATTTGATAGCACTCACTGGGATTTTACTGACAGGGCATAAAAGAGAAATGATTTGTAGGTGATGCAAATTCCATTTCGAGTTCTATTTCCAGGTGCATTTCCTTCTGTCTGAATCCAATATTGAAGACTACGCATATATGGTTTTCAGTATAGGAATGCTAAGTGCCGCACGCTGCTCTCTCATCTTGTCTTGTAACTCATTCTCATCAGGAATAGATCAGATATCCTGGGGCTCGAGACAGACAGAAGCTAAAGGTCCACTGCTGATAGAGAGAATTTTTATATATATATAAGGAGACAACATCTCTAAACGTATTGAGCTGTTAGCTGGCAGAACAATTATAGCTAAAGTGACAGAGATCATTCTGTTGGACTGCAATTCTGAATGCTCTCATACATATTTATCCAAGATAATGTAAAATAATTTTAATCTGGTACTCGGTAAAGACATGATGAAATGATGGAAATACAGCTGTGAGCAGTAACAAAGTTAAAAGTATAAACCACTTGTATATATATGCATATATATATTTTTGTCAATAAGGTACTATAACACAGAAAACACTCTAGCATGTAAGCTGGGTGTGCCTCTAATAGCAATAATTGAAAAAAAGGGATTAAAGCACTCATAACTCTTATCAAATGAAACTAATTCTAAATTTTGTTACCCAAGGGCCTCAAATTACTCAGTAAAAGCTACATCACAATCTGTCTAGTTCTCACTGCAAAGCTCACTGAATGGACTAAGCCCTGTAAATACTAATGGTGCTCAGATAATGGTGCTTTAGGTGATCACTATATGAGCAATTAAACTGTTGGTTAAATGTAGTTTACCAATAAGCCGAATTAAATTATTAGAATCACCAACTATTTAACTATATAGAAATACCTAATCAGTTTTGAAAGCACATTTCAATCATCTGTATGACCACATCTAGATATTCAGAAGGAAAAAAAGTATATTTGATAATTTGCCTTCTTAGCAGCTCACAGAAAGTAAGACGAATAGAATACGTCTGGTAAGGTTCTCATGTATTTTCTGTATTTGACTAAAAAAAGATGACCAATGCAGGCACTATGTCTAAGGGATTGGTAAACTGCATTTTACAAATTTGCTGATTGGTTTAGTAATCCTTTAAAGTGGAAATATAGGTGATGTCTCTTCTGCAATATAACATAGTTACCTGCCTGCAATCTTCTTCATGTAGTACACTACTCCACTCCTACACTGAGATGCATTCACAGCTAAGTGTAGAATGGTGAGATGTACCAGGTATCCCTGATACTCCCTCCTATTATGTTCTACTCTACCCCACCTCTTAGATTGTAAGTTTTTTTGGCAGAGATCTCCCCTCAGAAGAACCTGGGTGGTTCAACACACATGGACTGGTTTTCTTAAAAAATTGTTTGCTATTAGTTAGGAAATGTATTGAATCCTGGACCAGATCATCATGAATTTCATGCACATGTCATCATGGTCCAGCCAATGAAGATGGCTGAAGACCTGACTCTATTAGGAAGATTGGGTGAAAGTGGCAGTACCTGCTCCGAAACAAGGACAGGTGAGTGCAATTGAAAAATTACAATCAGGCAGGTAAGGTTATTTTAATGCAAATGGGACATCCTCTGTCCCTTTTACAATAAAGATCCTTCCTGATCAAAATTGTAAAGGTTTAGTTCCACTTTAAGAAGATTGTTACATAACTGATAAATCATTAAATGAATCATATACTTGGCAACATTCATGACTTTGCAGTGTTTGGTTATATAAACTATGTAGTAATGCATTTTTTTCACTTTAATATATTACAAATAAAATTTATCAGATTTCATATATAAAAAGTTTGGCAAATATTCCTATAGTAAAGTTTTCATTGGAGTTCACTGTGTAAAATAATACTTAAAAAAGGGCTTTTTAAATTACTATGGTAAAAAAAAGATGAATGGCAGAATCTTGATATTTGAGCAATTATTCCTATTTGGAATTATGATGTGATTCTTTGCCCTGAAAGCCTGAGGCAGAGGAAGATAAAGTAGTTTACTTCATGTTTCAAGGATCTCAGTGTGTCACAGCCAGTACAACTACCAACTGAGCTTCTCCTAAATGTTATCACACTGCCTATGCTCACAGCACTTTCAGAAACATGAATACAGGAATGAGTGTTATACATCATTATTTCTGAAAATATTGTTACATAGATACTCATATTTTCCAACCTTGAACTTATTTTTTTATCCCTTCAAAATAGATGGAGGATCTGCTTAGAACTGGAAAATAATAAAAGCTGCCTAAATGGTTATTTCTGTTACATAGCCTGGATTTGAAATGTTAGTTTTACTTAATTTCACATGCCTTTATGTTTTCTCCACATTTGCATTTAGAGATCTAATAAAAAAAGCAGTAACGTGACATTCAGCAAATATTCTCTGCAGGTAAATATTCCAAATCCATGTGTTTTAAATCCAGTGATTATTTCACCACCAAGGAATTTTTGGTGAAAGTCACATTTATTAAATCGACCCATAAGACTAGGTTTACAATAACTGCAGAATGTTAAATTTGCATTTTAGTTATTCCCCTCCACTGTGTACTTGATACCCATGAGGAGCTACTAATGTATATAACAGGCAGCATTCCCATAGTCTTGTGGTTGTTAGCTTTTAGGTGGGTACATCTCCTAACAACCAATGCCCCTGTATTAACAACCTGGCTCCCGGATAGTCATGTACAAGGTGGGCAGAGTTTTCATTGGCTGGGGAACCTGACAGGAGTTCTAGCCCTATCCCAAAAAAATGGCTATTGATAACTTTTGGGCACAGTAAAGTATGAATGCCATTTTTATCCCATTATATCTCATCGGGCTTAGAATCCATATATGAGGGCATTTAGAAAGAATTGGCATACACAACATGGAGGAATGCTCTTTTATAAAAGCAAAACAAATAGAATAAGAATGCCATTTACATTTCATCATATCATCTCAGCCTCAGTTTTTAATGAAAGAGAGCATTCAGAAAGCATTGGCAAGCACAAGATGGAGGAACGTTCTTTTATAGAGCAAAAGAGAAAAATGCTAAGCATGTTATAACCCGATAAGAGACTAACATACTGAAAACTAGACTGGAAACAACTGGTGATTCCATAACTACAATGAGTTATATTGTTTTCTAGTATACATTTTCACTGAATACTAATAGGGAGGCTACAATAATACATTTTATTATTTTCATTTTTGCAGTAAATTATAGTAAAGAGTTTATTTTCATATAGAAATCTTAATATTTATGCTTATGGGAGATAAAGGTAATAAATCAGCTGTGTTGCTATAATATTGCTGGGCTCTCAGAGCTGTTTTAAGATGTAAAACCTATTTCTCTTTTATTAAGATAAATTAGATAGAAACCTCAGGGCTTTACTTAAAATATCTGCTATATATAGGTCATCATGTTGTGTGTGATTTCAGGTGTTTAACAGCTTCCAAAGTGCCATATACAGCATGGAAATGGAGCATGGAGTCTCTTTTGTGCTTTAGTATTCTGCATAACTCTGTCCTAGCTTACCTGGGAGATGGAGCATGTTATAAGTAGAAGGTTTAGTAGTATAGTATCAGAACAAATGATTACACTTGATAAGAGGGGAAATTTGGTTGGTAGGAACCAGCACTGTATATGGGATCACTGTCTCTGGTAATGTGATCACAAACACCGACAATCCTTTGTTTACTATAAAGGATGACAGGAGGTAAGTATTTTGAATGGTAACTAATGAGCACATCCTCTTTTGATAGTTACTAAGACACACAATGGGTGTGAGACAAACTATTGGTTGCTGATGTAATATTTACTCCCTACACATTCAGCTTTGTTGATGGCTTTTAGTGTTGGTGTTTGAATTCAGGTTTTCCTTATATTCGACCCGAATATGGCTGTTCGAATTCGGATAGACCCGACCCGAAAAAAACGAGATTCGATGTCAAAAATTCGGATAAAAAAAAATGTAAAAAATTTGTTAAAAAAAAGTAACGTTAAATTAATTTTTTGAGTGTTTGTGTTTATTTAACTCATATTGTTTTACAGGTTATCCTACAATGACATGATATCTCTTACTCTGTAACATACTATCCACTGCGAGAAAAATGTAACAAATGTATCGTACAGATTAAGAGATACTTGCGGGGCATCTTCTCAATGACTGCAGACTGCAATCATTGAGAAGAGTGTGCGATCCTCAGGGCACTACAAGTTAATTAACCTGTAGTGCCCCGGGGATCGTAGTGGAACTGCAAAGTTCATCTGCAGTTAAGTTCCCACTGACACATGACCGTAGGAACTTTGCGGTCACAGCTGTGACTACAGGCAATCCCCGAGCACTACAGGTTCATTTACCTGTAGTGCCAGGGGATCGTAGTGGAACTGCAGAGTTCATCTGCAGTTCAGTTCCCACAGTCACATGACCGATCCCCAGGCACTAGAGGTTGAATGGGGACAAGTTTTCCCATTCATCACATCTAGTCCCCTGTGTTCTTGGATAGAGAAACTCTATCCAAGAACACTTACAACTAGCAAAGAGCTGCAAGAGCAATCTGATTGCTCTTGTAGCCCTTAATAGTAAAAATAACCTGAATTCTCTCACTATTGACTTCAATGGTGTTCAAATTCGGCATTCGATCACCCGAACAATATCACACATTATCTCATTCGATCGAATAGCTGCCGAATCGAATAGTCAGATATTCGACCAACACTAATGGCTATAATCAAATAACAGATATTATTGCAAAGTACTAGATATTTTTCTTTAGGAATCATGTTAGAATGAGAGGAACCTAAATGATAGATCTATGTTTTGTTTGTCCAAATCTGGAAAGACACAAGAGACAGTTGAAGTTTTTCATAAGTCAGTCAATAATTAATGTGTAGGCAGACTAGTTAGACAAAGTTAGGGATGCTATATCTGTACTGTAATATTGCATAAATATGAGAAAGAACATTACATTGTTTATAACTGTATGAATATATATAAAAATATTTGTTTTAAAGATTAAAATAGGTGTTACATTTCAAAGTTATATATTTTTTAAATTTTTTACTTGTGTCTTGTGTGCATGGCACAACTTGACACAAAATGTAATCCTATTCCTATTACAGGGGCAAAAAAGAAACTGATATAGGTGTCTGCTGCACAGCAGATCAGGCACACATTCCCATTCATACATTTTTTTGCTTATACACATCATACACGCTCAAACACAAGGAATTTGTTTTAAGTACCTATTTTTTACCTATATTTTTATATTATTATTCTATACTTTACTATATTATTTATCATATAATTATATCATAATCACATTTTCAATTTCTGCACAGAAGTATTTTTGGTTCTTAAGTGCTTCTCCTTATCCTAATTGGATACATTTAATGCAGTATTGAAACAGTTAACACTTTTTCCAGGAATCTATTTAAATAAAATAACACCCACTTGGGGGTTTTGTCAAGACTCCAAAAATAGCTAGACTATCTGAACAACTGGCGCTACTGTCATAGGTTTTGGCCATAAAGAAGATATACTTTGGTTTTCCATCAGAGAAGGACCATTGCCAGTAGGTCACAAGCTTGATGAATGCTGAGATAGGTCAGGAGATCATAACCGTTGATTTGGAATGATACAATATGTGGTAGGCAGTCTCCGTCTGGTAAAATGCCTTATATAATTTATTTGATAATAATAAATATATAAAATAGTAAGTTTCACATCACTATTTGGCTTTGAACTGCATCTGTCCATCTCAATTCACATAGAACAAAAAACAAGCTCTTTAGATTGATACATTTACTGTACAAATTGTTAATAAATTGTTAATAAATAAAATCTTTCCAAATGACTGTAGGTAATTATCATGAAATATAAAGGAATATGCTGCACAGCTTACAAAGTGCCATGTTCAGAAAATTGGATTTGGTCAGAAGTGCCTCTGTCATTGGTAGTAGATTAAAAAGTGCTACAAACCACTTGTCAGGTTTTATAAGAATTACTGGTCCATCTATCATATTTGACACTTAAGATTGTATTTTAACACCTGCCTGAAAGTTTTTGTTTACCGATTATGACCAGGTGAATATTGACATGACAATGTAAGACAGGAGTATATGGATGATAGTAGGAAATGTACATTTTAATTTATCATGATTGTGCTACCCAATGTGTAACTTCAGGTTATGTAGAAGACTGCAGTTACCTAAAAAATACCTCACTATGTGTTAGTTATATGGCCAGCATATTATTATACAGTATGTCCTAGTAAGAATCAAGCTGGTTTCATTCTTAATAGTGCTGATGAATTTTGATTATCCTCAGTTCAATTACTACATAGCTGAGAATAAAGAAATATTTTCCTTTAGAAGACATGGCTATTTCGTTTGTTCTTTTATTTGTTTGTTGTCTTCTACATTTAAAGAAAATTAGTGCATGTCCTAATAAAAGTCACCAGTTCAAGGGCAGAACAGGGTCATAAAAATGTATAAAATATGAACAGGCAACTTTATTAATTTGTAGCTTCAGCACCCTGTTAAACATGTATCAGGTAAAGCTTCTCCTACCTCCAAAATTATCCTTCCTATATACTTAGGGTCATTTACGACCCATTTTCATTTTTTCAATGAAGATAAGTAGTACATAAATTTGTTTATTGCATCAAGGTTTTTTTACTTTGTCAAGATCCTCTATGTAAACACAATAAAATAAAAATAATCAATTTCACTAAATTATAAAATGCTGTGGTGAAAATGATGACTTTTGTGTTGTTTATGGTCAGTTTCGACCCGGTTATAATATAAGATCATTTAACAATAATTAGTGCCAAAAGTGAAATCATACACACACTAAAATCCGACTGTAAACTGTCAGTCACAGAACATCACACTAACAGCCAGCCCTCTCATCTCCCTCCTTTATTCAGGGCTTATCTCTAAGGCATCCTATCTGTAGCTAAACAGACAAAACAAACAGGCATTACAGACATAGAAGGAACTATTCAGTTAATCTTGTTATTTGCAAAACACATCTCCTTTTTGCAGATTGCAAAAATGCATAGAAGATACACAAATGTGAAATTATGGATTATATCTTGGATGAAAATGAGACAGAGGATGCAGACCAGCATAGCAATATGGATGAACAGGAACAAAGTAGTGTATCAACCAGAATTCACAGACATATCTGATGAGACTAATGAGGAGGCCACCACTGCTGAAGCTGCTTCCATTCCCGCTGAAACATTCAAATACAAAAGTGGTAACATCTGATGGAGTTCAGTACCTCCTGACGTACATAGCAAACGAGCTGCTGAAAATGTAATCAAAATGACTCTTGGGATCAAAAGGTTTGCGGTGACTAGAGTTGGTGACATCAAGACATGTTTTGAATTGTTCATGCCATTGTCACTAAAAAAAGTCATAATTTCCATGACAAACCCTTAAGGAAAAAAAGTCCATGGGGACATGTGGAATGAAATTGAGGAGGAACGCCTGGATGCTTGTATTGGTGTTCTTCTTCTTGCAGGAGTGTACAGATCTTGTAATGAGGCCACTCATAGTGAGGCCACTCTCTGAGACGCGTCATCAGGCAGAACAATTTTCCGAATAACAATGTCACTTCTGACTTTTCAAATGATATCAAGAGTCCTCAGATTTGACAACAGAGATACTAGAGCAAAAGCTAACAAGCTTGCTCCCATCAGGGATGCCTGGGAGGGATGGGTGCAGCTTCTTTCACTGTGTTTCACCCTGGGCCTCAGGTGACAGTAGATAAACATTTTGTCCCTTTCAGTGGAAAATGCCCCTTCCGGCAATACATGCCCAGTAAACCAGGCAAATACGAAATAAAAATCTGGGTAGCCAGTAATGCAAATAAAAAGCTATGCATGAAATCTACAGATCTGCAAGTGGCATCTCAGAGATAAACCAAGGAAAACGTGTAGTCCTGACTACTGGACTGCGGGGTCACAATATCACGTTTGACAAATTTGTTTAACCAGCTATGACCTTGGACAAGAACTTCTCAGGAGGAAACTTACCATGGTAGGCACAATAGGAAAAAATAAACCTGAGCTGCCAACCAAAATTCTGCAGGTGAAGGGCAGGGCTCCACTTTCTTTAAAATTTGCCTTTACAGACACCACCACTGTTGTTTCATATTGTCCAAAAAGAAACCGGAGAGTTATACTTATGTCCACGTTTCACAAAGATGCAGCTGTGTCATCAAAAACTGACAAAAGACAATACTTACCCTGGATTACAATCAAAACATAGGAGGAGTGGACAACCTGGACAAGCTGACTGCCACCTACACTTGTCAGCGAATGACCAGGAGATAGCCAATGGTTGTGTTTTATAACATCTTAGATGTATCTGCATACAATGCATTTGTGTTGTGGACCCACATCTACCTGGGGTGGAACTCAACCAATATCTACTATAGTTATTGAATATTAACAAAAAAAGAAATACAAAACACACACATTTAAGAGATGTGTTTTAATACCCCTCAGTAATAGTCATAACAACCTTTTATTTACTAATATAATTCTCTTGGGGTTCATTTTACCATTTTTTTAATTAAAAACAAGAGGTATGCTATCAAAGAAAGGCCAAAGGGGTCACACCAAAAATATTAAAACCAATCTGTTCATGAATAAGGAAGCCTAACAAGGTAACCAAAGGTAACAAAGAAATTAGATGAAAAATATATGTTTTGAAGGTATTTTATGGCTGAATTACGACACAGGTAAAAACCGACCAGTTACCATCATGGATAGTAACAGTAAACTAAGCATATACTATATATTTATTATATCCTCTTGCTATTCTGTCAACAACCTGTCAACACTGCCATCCCTGTATTATCCCATCCCAACTTTACTCACTTATCCCCATTCTGACTGCTCTGGTGCCTCTCTCATCTAAATGCTGTCCTGAGGATTCATAAAACAAGTCAGGTATATTGTGGAGTTTTTTGCTGGCACATTTTTCAGCTATACTTATATAAAGAACCCTCTGCATGCTTTCAGCGAGTGATCAAAACCTCAATAAACTAAATGATTTTTTTTTTACTAACATACTGACCACAGAGCTGATTTATGAAACAACTTTGGAAGATGATAACATCCTAGATAATTAAGAAACATTACAGAGTGGATTATTATTGTTCAGTGGGAGAACAATAAGACTTCAGTACATCTGCAGTATTCTGAAATGGATTGCTAAATCATTCTAGCGAAATAAACATTAACACAGAAACATTTCTTCCATTATATACTTGATAGTTTGCTTGTCACTTCCAAAGTTACAACATTCTTTAAAAATATCAACATACCCATTATCAGAATCATATTGCAACATGAAAAGAATTTAATGCTTCTTGAATACAAACAATGTGTTTTGCCAGTTGTAGAAGGTCAGTAGCACCAGTGTAAAATCACGGGTCGTTAATGTCTTGTCTAGGCTAGGGAGCCCTCTTGAGAAGCTGTATAAATATGGGAGAGTAGTAGAAAAAATACCAAGGGAAATCTTATTATTAAGGGTGGTATATATTTGCCAAGCCTCGATTTACTATATCAGCAGGATGAAGGAAGAAAGGAGAGAGACAGCTTTTTATGGCAACAAAACAAAAAGTGGTTTACTTGGTGTTGGATTATTATAGCATCCTTAACTAGACATAGCCGACTAAACTAAATAAAATGTACAGATGTGATACACAGCATACTACAATGCCAATGTTAAATATCACATTAGGTGATGACTGGAGAAGCACAAAAGGAGAGTGAGCTGCCTTTTCCTGGCAGTATTATTAGAGAGTTTATTTACACATAGATTAGATCCTATTTCCAACATAGGCCAACCATGCTACTTATAACTTCAGAAATGTTGTAAGGTGAATACTCTAAAGCAAATATTATAAAGTATCAGTCAAAATCTCATGTTCTCTATGTGTTTCGCCCTTAGGGCTTCCTCAAGGGACAGATGAGATAATAGTCTCTATGTATAGAAAGAATATGTGTCAAATAGTATCACCAAACATATATCTAAGAGAAGGGTAACTGTTAACATTTTTGACCGCGCCTCTCTGACATGAATAGGTGAAAGTAATAGATACTAAAATGTTCATAAACCAAGTACCTATACTCAATACAGATGATAACAAGTCAGGTAGGATAAAAGCATGTGCGGGCTCCCACGTCTAGGTAGCCCCAAGGAAATGAAGCCCATTATAGGAAGTAATTCTAAGATGAGAGATCTGAATAAATAGTTGGATCTTTGTATTTCAAGAGTATTTAGTATTAATGAAATCAGTATACCTACTGGGATAGAATAATATGTAAGATGTAAGTAGATTATTGGAAGGCTAATTATTGAAGTAATCTTTATTCTTCCTAGCGATAAAAAGTAAAAGGTCTTGTGTTCAGGGTGCAAAATTATAACAAATGTTGTAATATGTAGCTGATTTACTAATTACTAATAAATAAATTAAAGATTATTTACCTTAAATGAGATGTATGTTCAGGAAGTATGGAGAAACGTGTAGGATGACAAGTGAAGTGTATATAACTGTGTATAAATACAAAGGTGATGTATTATTATACAAAGTTATACACAGGAGATAATAGTTACAAGTAAGTGTCATAGGGTGAGCTTAACTTACATTTAAAGGTGGTGGTGATTTGAGGTCTTTTAGACAGATTCTAGTAAACAGGAAGGTAACTGAAAAACAGAAGGTATAATTTAAGTTATATATGTATATCTCTTTATATAGTGAATAAGGATAAGTTTAAGTACTGTATAGAAGTTTACTTAGGTATTCAGGGTAGTATAATGCCTAATTGCAAGGAAATTTTCATATTTTGGATTACCGGAATAATAAAATTATAGAGCTAGTAAGGAACAAATGGTTACATACTTTTGCACAATGGCAGTGTAGGCAGTAGGTATCCATGTGAGTAATAACACTATTGTGATCCTAGATATAGCTGAAAAAAAGTTGAAGGTAGAAATCAAAGAGATGCTCCGATGAAATATTGTAAAACAAGGTGATGATAATACATCCTGGACTTACTAAGTTGAAGGGGGAAATCAAAGAGATGGGTCATTGGGTCATATCATATTTACACATTTTTAAACTGTCTCATTCACATATTTCTCGTTCGCCCAGTGGCTTCTCGTTTCGCCCAATGGCTTCTTTAGGGGACTTTATAGAGACTGTTTGATAGAGAAAATTTGTGGTAGGGAAGAATAGTTATTATTAGGTTCAGTTGTAGTTGATGAATATCCACTGTTATAGTGACTTCTAGTTTGTTTTGAGGTATATTTTAAACTGCAAGTTTTAGTGCTGAAAGTTGTTACTATTCAGTTAGACCTACATGTAAGGGAGAATTCCCAAGTAATGTGGGATCCTAGGATATCCAATGGACCGTGGAATAAAGCATGTCCGTGGAGTTATACTATTGATTTATATAAGAGCACCGAAAGCTCCATGAAGCTACTGGAGGAAATAGTTTCAGCGTTAGTTTCTTGTGCAGCTTGCCGGGTGATGAAAAAAGGAAAAGACTGGATGTCTGATGTGTTTTCCTTTTTTCATCACCTGGCAAGCTGCACATAAAAAGCCATCTCTCTCATTTCTTTATTCATCCTGCTGATGAAGAATGTATTGCCATTTCCTTTAGACATTGCAGTTCTAATTATACAGGTCCATGCAAATCTGACACTTTACTGAGAGTTAGTGCGCCACCGCGGTCAATACGTTTTTTTGCTTTAATTGCCATGGAGTACTCCTCGTGTTATGACATGCAGCAAGCTTTTTATTTTTTTATTTTATTTGTACGTATAGAATATAAAATGCAATACAAATTGTTCATGGGGGGAATTGCGTTTTTAAAGTTTAAAGACAGATACTCACTTCAATAAAAATTGCTTCGAATTCAGGAATTATAGTCACTCCAAGAAAAAAAATTATTTGCTTAGAAGTACTTGGTTGCCTCTGTGCCTTAAAAGTGGTATAATTACATACTAAAGACATTAAAAAAGATTCCATAAGCATCTCAGCAGAAAGATAATCCAGCAACTAAGTCATTATACTATCTTACATGCTCACTAGCATTGACCAAAATGGCAAACTCAAATTGAAGACCAAATTTAAAATGAAAACAGCTGTGGTCAAAAGGCAACAAAACACAAGTAAGCATTGCTTGGGTTTTGTTTGCGAAAAATTTCCAAAGTTCAGTTTCGTTTAAAATCCTTAGCTCTAAACTTTAGACACGAATGTAAAAAAAAGGGAAATGTGACTTGCACTTTGCATTCTCTATTCTAAATGAAATGCAAGATGTCGGCACCAAAGTGGAAATAGCTGTCTGGAGGACAGGCTGGAGCAATTCTTTTTTGTTTACCAGTTATAAACTGATAATTTCTTCATTAATTTTAGACACTCTGTAATGAATTCAGAACTTGCACCTCTCAAAGTATTCTGACTTTGTTACCAAGAACTACCAAAAAATACCTTTTTATGTATCAATTCTATGGTCAGCAAAATGTTGCAGATTAAAAACATGCAGTGAGAGGCACGCGTCTTCTATGTTCACTTTAAAATCCTGAATTATCATACAGTATTTCCTAGTAAGCATCAAGCTGCTTTCATTTTCCTTAGGGTTGCCTTATTTTTTATTACCTCCAAATGCAGTCCAGCTGAGAATAAAGCAGTATTTTCCTTGAGCAGGCATGGCTATGTCTATTTTGTTATTTGTTCTTTTAAGATGAAAAAGTATACAAAGAAAAAAAAATGCATGTCCTGTTAAAAGTTAGTAGTCAAATGGTACCTTTTTGATAGTCCAATGGTAGATTATGAAAGAAGAAAAGAATATACTCTAAGAAAAAGGCAATTTTGTTAATAATTAGCACCAGTACCCTGAAGTTTTTAATTATCTTTTGTTATATACCCTACATTATGCTTTCTCAATACTACAGCACCTATACATACCACCATTTCATTTTTATTTTTCCATTTCGTCTTTCACTACTCTGGCATTCCTATCTCATCCCTCTCCACAGCTACTTGCACCACCATACCTGCATGCTGACCCTGCTGCATCAGACCCCCATTCCCCTCAATGCCATGCCTGAAGGTCAACCTCCTCTGTCACCACCCCATTTGTCACTATGCCATCAAAACACCCATAACCCTGCCCGTTCTTGATATTTTGCAGGTACATATAGAAAATAGGGTACTGGAAACTAAAAACTTACAAATTGCTCAGATTTTTAGTTTAGAAACAGAAGATTAAAAGAGACAAATCATCCATTGTTAATGCTTGCCAATAATTGTCTGTATTTTTGAGATGGTAAAGCAATAAATGGTCAGTCATCATCAAGCACAAAGATACCTTGATTTATAACTAATATATCCAATGTTTTGATGTGCTTTGCTAAAAGCAAATGTTCTTCATTCATTGTAAGATGTTTCCATTTTGCAATTTTAAAGGATAGGCCAGCCTAATTCTTTTCATTAGCTAATAACTTCATACTCCTTTTCCTTATTAAAAACTATTTCAATTGCACTTCTGGACTGTATCAAGAGTCTAATTTACCTTAAAAAGAAATCTGGCAATGCTGATAGTCTCACTTTTTTAAATCACATACAAAATGTGAAATATACCTACAAGAGGAAGTCTCATTAATACAGTCTTTGATCTGTTATTATAAAATGCTACCTAAAAGTTATGTACTTTTCTAAACAGATGCTGCTAAATCGAATGGCAGATTACACCTTCACAAAAGACGAAGCAGAAAATATACTTAACTAGCTGATGCAGAAATGTGCAAGATGCATTAGTTGCCTTCATATTAATTAAAGGCAAATGACTACTACCTGTGTGATGCTATTCTGATTATGAGGGAGGGAAGATATAAGGGGTTTCTAAGAATTAATAGTTAATTGGTCCCATTTGCAAAATGGCAGTGTAGAGCAATTAGTAGGGCCATTACTGTGTGTATATTGGATTTTGGTGTGAGAGGTCCAATGTCTTTCAAATCAGTGGACTTTCTCTTGAAGCAAATTTAATTCTCATTAATCTAATTTGCCAACAGCATGGTTAATTAAATAGTGTGCAGACTCCTTGTAACAGTTCCAAACCTGATTTATTTACTCTATGCCCCTTGAAAACATTATGCTTTTTTAGTACATTATGTCCCAATAAATGATGGGAAATGTATGAATAGTAACATTAAAAGGAAATAAATAAAACTCAAAACAAGGATATAGCAATTAGGTAAGGTAAATGCAAAAGCTACTCAAATCACCTTAATGCGACTTAAGAAGAGCAAAATAAAAAGCAAATCAAAGCAACACAAAGGCAAGTCAAACATCTCAGAAAAAACAGAAAGCTCAGTGAACTTGACTTCTGGATCTAAAGGCCATTTACAAAAGCTGTACTACATACTCTAGATTTTAGCTATAGTCAATGGATAGAAGCTGGCAAAGAGAATAACCACAGAAATAAAGAGTTTGGGACTAATATGACATGACAACACCGAACAATTATTTCAGAATAAAACTGTTATCGTGTTTTTATTATCATCTGTGTCTCCCTGGCTCACTGACAGCTGATCTCTTTATTTTTTTTACTTGGTTTTAATTTAGTCTATACAACATTCTATATACAACAATATGACTTTACTTCTAAATTTACTAGTAACTCACCCAATCCTTGATCCCTGGATCTCATCCTTAAACTATATCTCTAATAATCCTTGATTAGCTTTGTACAGTGTATTAAAGAGATGCAATCCTCTCTATCACTTTTTTTTTTTGCTGTCTATATCCTTTGCCCTGAAGAAGCAACAAAGCAATAGAAAGCATATGAGCAGAGGAAGATGTCACTGAAAGAGATGATCATATCTAATGATTTCCTCTCCTCTTTTGTTCTGGTGACAATGATACATTGGGCCTGATTTACTAAAG
>NC_092861.1:46664451-46679878 GCF_032062135.1 Pyxicephalus adspersus
TCTTACCTACTCTATGTAAAAAGTACACGTTTTGGCTATATATACACTCTTTAGGTCGATATAACCCCATACACCTAACTGGAATACTTTACAGATACAATTGCCAAAAGAACATAGGAGCATCTACATAATAATGAAGTTCTTTAGAATCCAAGGATCCTAGCCCACATGTACACATATTTCAAATCTGAAAATGCCTTTGCATTACTTTCCTCTATGTATGTTTGCTGCAGGTAAGTAACTCATGAAATGTAAAGAGAGCCTCTGGATAGAAAGATTTAAAAGCAAGCTAGCAATGACTAAATCAGTTGCATTTTTAATATTTATTTTTTTGTAATTCAATATTTTTTGTTTTTATTACTTAGTCCAAATGTAAAGATTTGGTTACAGGCAGTGGGATGAAAGAAATGAAGGAGAATGCCCAAATAAATAGAGATTAGATTTTCTACCTTCATGATGCCACGTGATAATATAGCAGATAAAATTTGTGTCTTTACCCTGCAGTTAGGTGGACTATTCATGTTCAAATAACAGTTCAATGCAATGTAACAAAGAGGAAATTCTACACATTATCCAATGACTATATCCGTGTAGGTATGAAGTCTTTACATGATCATGTATACAGTTTTCCACAAAATCTGGAAATGGATTTAGATGCTCGGTTTATGGATCATGGGCATGCACAGCAACAGTCTAGGTAGTTGTATTAAGGGTTGGGCTAGCATAGAGGAGATCAGTCTGAGTAGAATCATTCTGCAGAATGTGTCAGGTATGGTCAGAAAGACAGTTGTGGATAGTCAAATTTTAAAAGCAAGGAAAATATTACCTCTATACATGAATTCCAAATTAGGATGATCAACAAATCACATATTTCACATGTGCCTGAATATTTGCTTGTAGGTATGCCTGATTTCAGAATGTACTCAATATTATATTTATTAAATTCCACTATTATTTATTACCAGTATTACTTTTCAAACAAATCAACATTCATTGTTTGGGGAAAATGGTCTGCCTGGTGAATCAGCTAGCTAATCAGTTACCAGAAATAATCCCTGTTGTAATAAACTTCAGACATAGAAAAGATACTACCAGATTCCCATGACCAAGTTTTTGCACTGTTAAGGCTGTCTTTTATAAAATCCCAAAAATAGGAAAACAACCAAGCCAATGTGTTCAGGAAGGGGGCAGTGATTTTACTTGAACCTTATAAAAACAAGTAATAAATGAAATTAATTTGTGTAAACTTCCTCTAGCCATTTTGAGTGCAGCCAATTAAAAGAAGGGCACAAAGTAAAATCCAAATAGCAAATATCAATTAATTCAATTACTAGTATAAATAATTTTTTGAGCTGTCTAATATTATCTAATGTCAAAGTCTGATATTATTTTGAGGCATTTGTGCATATTTGCAACTTTTCAAAGGAGCACATCTGACACCTGGTTTGGGGCACATGTTAAACTGCTGCATTGCCACTTCTGACCGCTAGAGGGAGGAATTCTCAAAAAAAGCTGCAGGTGGATGTGTTTCCATTCACTACACAGAGCTGGTTCTAGCCTTGCAGATTTCAACCCATTTCATTAAAACTGCATATTGCTTGAAACATTTGGATTATGATACATACTTACAACCAGGTGATATTTAAATTACAAAACCATAGATTACAGCATTAATTATAGCTGTGGTTAAAATCTCATTTTCTAATGCAAAGACAAATCATTATCCCATACAGAAAGATACTGAGAATTATAATCATGGTGCAATGACAGCTTATGTATTTTTAATCAGCAGTCCCTGCACAGTTAAAACGTATAGATTATCTGATGCAGTAATTTAACCATGTGAAGCTTTGATTGACACCTTTTTTCATTACAGCATTTGCAAAATGTGATGACTAAGCAAAGAGCAACCTGATATTTATAGTACTTTACTGACGTTGATTGAGTCTATTATATAAAATCCTCTGGCTACCAATATGTTCACTGTGATTCTTTATTTATTAAATATTTTTTGCTTCTTTTTCAATCTATGCGGTGCTCATTGCATATACATATATAGATTTTTTTTTTCTTTTTAATCAAACATTAAAGCTATAAATCATGACATTGCTCTATTTTATACATGGCATATATAATGGTATAGACAGAATTTATATTTTAGTCCTCTTTTAGGCTTTTAGAACCCAAAGTTATAATCTGTTGGGTGTGCTATGTCTCCCACCAACAAGTATTTACCACAATGAGCATTCACAGAGCTTTGTAGGAACCTAAAGGATTGTTTCATTTTGTGCCAGCTAGTTATCCAAATTGTTAAACAATCCAAAAGGTCGCTATGCATGACATAGGCAGGGACCCTGTTTTCTTCTTACTACACCATAATACCCTATCAGAAAAGTCTTAAAAAGGGTCCAGTATTAGACATCTGATGATTGCAGCTAACTCATATATCCCACTGTGCTGGAAATCCACTTCACCACCAACACTTCGGTTATGGCTGCGCAAAGTTACTGATATTATGATAATGGCAGATCCTGCATAAAGTGCTCGGGGATCTTCAGACAAATTCAATGCCACCTGGGGCAGTTGGTTATATCACATGAAAACCCTGGAGTATACAACCTGGACCCTTCTCTTGAGATTGCCCTACAAATGTATTGTTGATCTTTGAGTCATGTGCCTTACTTGAAATGCCCATTCACAAGATGATTCTTCTGTCTACCCTCTCTTCTCGGGAAATGTATTTACTGGATATTCCAAGCCATATACTGTATATTGTTGAAGCTACAGCAACTGTACATTGACAATAGACCTTATTTTATATATCCTGCTGTTATTGTTTGTTCATCTTTGTTTACTGTATATTTAACTGTGTATTAAAAAAAAGAATGTTTAAACAAATCCAGGAATGCTTAGTTATAAGCTCATGGTCAGAATCCCTGCACAATAGGGCCGAGTTTATTCTAGAAGTCACAGTTTTTACTGTTCCTAGGCCAATATTAGCAACCACTAGGCTCATGGGAGCAGTCAAAAGTGGTAACCACTATGAGCTTGCAAGCAGTGTTTTTAACTTATAAGTGAATTACATAATTTCTGTAGGTGGTTGGAATGGCTACCCACTGTGTAGCATCTGAAAAACCATGCAGCGATGCTACTAAAAGCAAATGCCTGATGAAAAAAGAGACAACCAAATGTGGTTAACCACAGCGATACTGCTTAAAAAAAAACACTAGTCTGAACTGAATCTTAACAGAATAAGCTGCTACAATTGTGTTTTGCCACATCCCAGAGATATAAAACATTACTGTGAGAAAAAGTGAGACTTTCAAGATGTATAAAATCAGTGGGAATTCTTATTATTTTTTCATCAGATAAAAACTATAATTTGAATAAATTCTGAAAGCCTAAATAGCACCTCCTTGCAGACACAGTGGATTAAACATATAAAATCATATATACGTATAAAAAAAACAGAGTACAACAATGTGCAGGAATTATTATTCCAGTCTTAAATGACATCACTGTGCTATAGTGGTTCCTCATCCCGTTTCATGTGAAGCACTTCTTCAAGAGTGTACATAGAGGAGGACCATCATTCATATAAATATATAATACATATATAATAAATGAATCACATACTCAATAGCTTTCCAGTGTAAAAATAATGTAAAAACAACAGTGCAATCAATCAATCATTTGAATATTTAAAAAATAGGTTGCTGAACATGACCATATAAGAATCAATCTCCAAACAAACCCAACAAAAAATACTTTTTTGCCAAACTGTATCAGTAGAAAAACTATGTGTTGTAGGGGCCGTAGCATAGTATTGTTAGTGCTCTATAGAAAGGTGACGTCTCTCGCAGCCGGGCGCCATGATGTCACTAACCAGGAAGTTTATTCCCAAATAGACAAGATCACCTGTCCAAAAAAAGACAGGGTGAAATCCCTTAAGTCTGAAGTTCGACTAAGGCTTGGATTAGGCTAATAAGGTGACTGGGAACATATTATTTCAAATTTGTATAGTCAGGTGGAAATCAAAGAAAACAAAAAAACCTAATAAAGTGGGTTTAATCTATTGCAACAGTGAAAATCAATTCCTTTTTTATGTAAACATCTACTGAACTTGCTAGAGATGAATTCTGAGAGAATTTTCATAGCCCTTACTGTAAAGAAACCTTTCTATATGCTGAGGTTAGACTTCTTTTTAGACATAAAGAGGCCTAATGTCCTTGAAGAGAATACCTTTTCAACGTGTTCCTCTGAGGAAGTTGACTCAGGCTACGTACACAGTTGCAATGGTTCTCGTGCTATAATCGTCTCAGGGCCAATATCGAACGAGAATCTGGCATGTGTACAGCGCTCGTCGTCCATCCTCTGAAAGACCATCCTGGCGGATCCACAGAGAATGGACGACGAGCGATCCTAAATAGAAGTGAAGGTGGTGCCCCCTGCCCTCCCCATAGAACAGATTAGTGCTGTATGTACAGCACTCGTTCATGCATCGTGCAGTAGTTGTTGTTGGAAAGGATCATAAAAGATCCTTTCCAAAGACAATATTTGCATGTGTGTATGAAGTCTACGAAATATGTTGAGAATAAGCCCCCCAGATAATAAAATTCAACTGGGAGTATCTTTATAGTATGTAATAGATGTAGTCTTGTTGATAGAAATTATGCACTACTTACTACACACTATTCCATTGTGATATTTGTGATGTACATTGTTTTCAATGTTTTTTAATGAAGTTTAAATAAAATTATCAGTTAAGATTTAAACCTTGGATAAAAAAAAATTCTGTTTGTTGCTAACCAATACACCTGAAAAATCCCCCTTGCACAAACTCTTTAAGGAGTACAATTGAATTTTTCTAGTAATACATGCTATTAAGTCTAAAATCTACCAGAACACTCATATCCTTCTAGAGTATAGAATTGCCCAGTTGTCATTCCTCCAAAATGTGTAATGCATGATGGATTTAGCCCCCAAATGCTTACATTCATCAACACAACATCTAATTCGCTACATAGTTACACCAAACAATCAGTGCATTCATATCTGCTTGTAAATTAGAGACATTTTACAAGGGCAATATTTTATTGCATGAGTTGCTATAATTTGCAACCACAAAAGTGGTGCTTTTAATCTCAGATATTATGGTGCAGTCAACACTTTCTTACCACCAAAAGGGTTGAGCCTTGTAGCATCTACCCTGCAGCCATCCATTGACAATAAATGGGGACCATAGTGGTCACATTACTTTCATTTGGCCATATAAACAACACAAATACATGTTTAAATGTAAAAGGAATGGTGATTGGAGCCACCAAGGTGTTTTCTCCAGCTGGTTAGCTAAGCCTTTAAGTATAGGTGTTCGATGGTGTGCCACACTCTGTTCATTTTACCACCTGATCTTCTTGCTGTATATGGCTTGCCCGTCTTATACTTATCTTGGAAGATGTGCTTCTCCTGTCATCACATGCTGATGGTGACATCAACTGCATACAGAAACGTATTGAGAGCTCCTCATCTTTCAAGCCCTTAATTTATATACGGATGTTCTGAAAACTCGTCATTCCTAATGGGTTTTCTTGAATTGTAGGAGTAACTTAAATATAAAATAGTCAATTTTAATAACAACATGTATTTTTTCCTGCATAGAAGTGGTCTTGTAGATAGATGGTTGTAGATAGATGGTGTTAGTAAAACTAGTTTAGACGATGGTATCATTCTGACTACTATGTATAGCCTTGATACTCAATAAAAAAAAATAGAAAATAAGTTAGAAATAATAAAATGGGGAAATGCTGCCTTTTAGGCTACATTGCTTTTTATACAAGGCAAAATTTATTTTATAGAACATTTAAATTGGAGGGAGAATTGGTTTCTGTACCAGGCATTGTAAAATATTTATATTTTATGGTAGACCATAAGTGCAGTGCAGTACTTAAAAAGTAAAAAACAGTAGGGAAATATAAGCTTTTATGTGACAGTATTTGGTTTGTTTAAATATGTGGCTTGGCAATTGGTTGGATTTGCACCAATCTATTATATTTTAGTAACTGATGTGGCAGCAATATGTTGTTGAATGTGTGTATATGTTGTAATATAGAAGAGGAATTCATTTTTAACCTCCCTAAACAAAACACTGAAATTCAGAATTTACAAATATATATAGCGAACAACAAAATGTATTTTAGATAATACCTGCTACAGATTTGATCTTGTTGGCAGTTGTCACTGCAAGCCATAAATAAAGTGTATACTTAAGACTCCTTTTCCAAAGCTAAGACAAAACTGTACAATACAGAACACGCTAAAAAACAAAACAGAAATTCAATGAGAAAAAATAATGATGCAGGTGGTGGAAAAGTCACGTTGAAAAGCTTGGGAGATGAATAGTCACGTGTATAATCACAATGGGTATGGGAAGTAATATATATGTAAATGTTCTTATTTATCCAGGTCATAGCTAGTAGTAGTTAGTCACATTCAACAGGACTAGTTCATTTATGTTCATAGCTTGCCCAGGTCACTTCTACAGTTCTGATGAATGATCAGCATATGTTCATATGGTTAGTAAACCATCAACATCTGCCTTGTCAAATTCTATGGTGATTGGATTTCTATTCTACATGTGTGGACATAAATGCTGGATTATTTCCCTGACAAAGAGATGTGGCTTAGACAAGGGAAAAAGTGGCTTCAATGTTACAAGAACAAAGTGTGTTTTATGAAGAAATGGCTTATGAATTATGAAAAAAAAATTATATTTGTTGCATTACAAATAACTCTATTTAATTTTATTAATTGCTAAAATAACCGTTACTGACCTCTCTAGCTGTAGCCACTGTGGAAGTGTTGAAGTTGGTTCTCAGGAATATTTGCATTAAAGTTAGTCTACTAGCAACCTGTAACATAGAAGATGACATCCCTGAAAATGTCCTTAGGTGTTCTGCAGTGGAATTTTCATTATGGATAAGCTATTTGATGTAATTACATCTAGGGGGGTTGACACTCATGATGGATAGATGGATCGCCGACCGGAGGGGACCAACGTTCAATTGGATTCGTGGCTCAGTTTTCAGCAGCCAGCGCTAACTGGATATGAGGAGGTGACTTCCTGTTCACATAGGATTGATGGCTTCCCCAGGTGGAACGCCGTCGTTTAAGGGTTGGTGAGGCGGCACCAGGATGTGAGGTTCATTTTTTTCTCTCCTAAAGACAGAAAGATATAATTAGAGGCTATTGGAAAGCAAGTGATATCCTCTGGTAAAAACAGGGAAAATGTAACTAATGCTAATTTGTCCATATGTAATGTCATGAAGAATTGGAAGCAATGCAAATTGGTCAATGAAATAGGGGTATAAATGAATGCTATTTTATTTTAGATTAGGATCAATGATTAGCATTGTTTAGCATTATTGGAGCAACTGGTAAGCAAACAATTTGCTATGGATTTTTATAGTGATTTAGTTTGTAAGAAATTTCTTTTTTTGGGGGGGAGGGGGGTTATTGAAAAGGAGTTCACACACAGGCATATTTATTAGCACATTTATTTATGGTAAATGCTGTCTATTTATAATTCCTGTAATATTGGGAGCCATTGGATATAATCATATTTTGGAGATTGTACATTTTTGGTGGATATACACTCACTGGTCACTATTGAATATTAGGATACATTCTATTTGGGTTTGCACTAGTTGATGTGTTTACACGTATACTTTTATTCATTTAGATACGTGAGTAGGGGGACGAATATGTATTTATGGAGATATTAGTTATTGGATCTTATGTATATAGTAATGGCAATTTAATTAAAGATAAGAGTCCTAGATTAGTTCGACAGACTTGATGAGATGCGATATATAGTGGATCAATTGTGTTTTGTTAAAAGTGTATGTTATCATTTGGAAGTTACCCGTCTAGAAAATACCTCCTGTTTTTGCTGCTGCTGTACTTATATCCTCTATACCATTCTATGTGAGAGGGACCCTCAGTTGGTTGTCTACACCTGGGACATCCATGTGAGTTGTGATTTTGATGGATATAATATTACCATTATATTACTATGCAATATTGTTATTGTAATTTTTGAAAATACTGTGTACATATTTTTTTTTATTATTACAATATGTAATCATAGATCTCCTTTTGCTGAGGAAGCGGACTAGGTGTTGAAAGTTGTAACATCCTAATTTGGGTTGCTCTACAAGGAGATCTTTATTGGTGAACAGAGTTTTTATTCTTTTTTTCTGTGTGTCAAAATATGTTTTTAATTATGTTTACATAATAAAGTAAGTTGTAATTTTTTTTTTAAAAGTCTGTTTACCCTAAAAGTCCCAAATCTACATATTCATCATTTTTGTAATCCAATTGTTAATAGGATGTGGCTACGCTAATTTAAAACTCTCAGGTGGTATCAAATTTTCTTGTTACTGATAATGGATAAGCTGCTAGAGTCAAGATGACATGGCAGGCATGTGCAGTAATTGCCTGTTTTTAGTGCTTCATACTACAACATGGTGAAGTTACTGATTATTTTATAATAGGTTGTGCCACTTTTAGGTGTCACTTTGAAAGATTTTTGCAAGCACCGAGATATAGCCTCTTTCCTCTTTCAGTATCTGCCGAAAAGGAATAGGCTATTTTCCTGCAATACATTTTGTTAAATTCCTTTTTTTGTACATAATACCTAGATAAAACTTTTTTTTTTTCTTTCTTAGCAAATCTGAATCTTCACTTTATATTACAGTAAAGGATATTTTGATGGCTAAATAGCAAATGAGAGGCCTCAGGTATCAAGCACTATTAAATGAAAGTATAGTGAATTTGCAGCAAGTACATAAAAAAAGTAATTTTTAATGACTTACATTTTGACAAGCTTGCCAGTCCATAGTTTCTTTACTTTAGATTAGCAAGTGGCTGTGTATTTACTTTTTAGGGTGGCATTTAAAGCCCTTGCCCAGGAAATACCTATTTTGCATTTTTGTTAATTTTTCTTACTTTCTAAAAAAAATTTTAAATCAATAACATCATAGATTCTAAACCCATCTAAATTTGCTCTCCCGCTTTCTGGACAGCACCTTTTCCAAGTGACCTTTAATCCACTAAAGATGCTTCCATACCAGCTTGTCCTTCACTGTCTCTTTACAATACTGTTACTGCTACAGTTTTCTCTTCTGGATCCTAAGTGGACCCCACTGCTTGACGGCTAATAGGAAGTGTGCAAGTCATACAGGAAATGACGTGGACACTTTAGAAGGATAGTTTGTGTTGTTACCAAGGAAAGCATAAGGACTCGGGTCTAAATCATCATGCAACTGTGACTGTAGGTGAGTAAAAATGACTACAGTGATTAGTTAGCAGAAGGTAGAAAGGGGGCTTAACATTAGCTCAGAAATCAGCTTAAAAATGAAGGCCTCTGATGGTACAGGGGATCCCCACTGAATCTCTCCAGATGACCGGAGGGCTTCCTAATGGGGCTCTCAACACAGGGTCTATTCTATTAAATTGCTTATATATAGTTTTCACATTGTTTGCTATAAGGTTTTATTGGTGTTATCTCTGCTAAATACATTTTCCATCATCTCTTTTTTTTTCACAGAAAAGTGATGAACATATCAACATTTTGAAGCTGATTTCAGAACAAATGGTATAGGAACAACTGTTTAGGTGATGACTATCTAAAAATCAAAATTACCCTACTTTGTAGAGCATTCTGCCCTGGAATGGGAAGTAAAGGAAAATCATTGCCCATTAAAGGGCCAAGACTGCGAATAATAAACAGGCTTTGAAGCTATGAACATCTATGGTATCCAAAACTAAATTAAAAGTGTGGGCTATACATACAGTTTAATATCACAAATGGCTGTCAGATGTGAGAAGACTTGCACTTCTTATTGTGTATATAAGAGAATATTGGGGAAACAAAAATAAAATGAAAATACCTTGTGTGGTTTTGTGGTTTACGTATTGGTACTATTGCAGTTCTCAGTCCCCCCTGGATTAATCAGTGCGTCAGACAATCTAGGATCAATGCCTTCCAGCAGAGCAATTTTCTGAAAACAATGTAAAACATAATTGTTGTAGTAGTATGCACACATAGCATGCATTAACAAGCAGCATTTCCAGGTTTCCCAGCTTCCTTCTAAACTTTTGCTATTGATAAAGTATAAGAGCTTGTTTATTTTATGTTGTGTTTGTGTACTGAAAAAAAACATTTATGTGTGTTGCTTGGACTCACCTATTCCATATTTGACATTGCATTGCTTTGGTAATTTAAATCACTCTTTTAGCAAGACTTTTGTTTGCAAATGCAGTGAACCAAAGTTCATGGTGTGCTTTTGTTTTCTAATCTGTATAAAATGAATTATAACTTAAGCTGCGTACACACGTGCAATTTTTGTCGTTGGAAAGGATCTTTCACAATCCTTTCCAACGACAAAGGACTACAAGATCCATGTATGTACAGCACCGTTCTGCTCTATGGAGAGGGGAGGGGGAGAACGACAGAGCGGCACCCTGCTGCGCGCTCTCCCCCTTCCCTTTCATTAGGATCGGTCGTCGTTCATCGTTCGTGGATCCGCCAGGACGGATCCGCGGACGATGAACGACGCCGACTGTACACACGCCAGATTCTCGCCCGATATCTGGCTGATGCCGATTATCGGGCGACAAAAATCTGACGTGTGTACGCAGCTTAAGTGGAGCGTATACAAACTGAAACATGTTCTGAAGTCCAGTCCTTGGGTATGCCCCATGTCTGAACAACATCCGTACCTGCAAATTCAAAGTAAAGTGATACATTTCAGACATTATTTGAAACCTGTGCCTGTTGTGTCGCATGATGCTGCTATCTTTTTCCTTCTTCTCTTCCTAGAGATGATCTACGGCCATCTTGATTGGCTAGATTTGGATGACATAGGTGTGCAGGACTTCTTTCGTCCCAGAGCGTGCAAGAAAATCCGGAATTGTTGGGTATCCTTGCCAATAAATGCTCAGTTGCAGAAGGAGGTTTGATCCCAGGCAAATACATAGGTATAGGAAATTTAAAGCATAAATATCCAAGAGCACTCATATGATGTCCTTGGGATGTAAAAGCTCTATTGTGCAATACAACAAAAGTCTTCCTTCCTGTTCACCTGTTTTGTATTTACAAATTACTGCTAGTAGGGGGAAGCTAAGCTAGTAGCTAGTAGAGTTTATCCCCCCAAAATTTAAAGAAGCCTTACTCTACGGTGACTGCAGATACAGAGATAATTGTAGGCTTGTGTTAAAATTAATTTACTGTCCGTTATGAATGTTCACATTTGATTTTTACATTCGTTTGATGTCCATAACCTAGCTAGATTCCTACTTTTGGAATAAAATATCAGTGATGGCAACCTAAATATTCTTCCTATCACAGGTTAGTATAGTTTACTTTTCAAGTGCAACTAAAACCATTTTTATATCTATAAAGACTGGTGAGTACAGAAACTTTTGTCAGTTAGTCAGCCCTCTCCATACCCTTATAAAATATTCTAATACTTTGTATCCCACTAGGAGTCATCATCAGGAAAGGAAGTGGGATGGAATCTCTCCAACAAGCAAACAGATAACAATAAAATCCTCATGGACATTCTTGTTGTTATCCACTTCAACATCTTTCAAAAACGTTGCCTAGATTTTTACATTAAATAACAGTGCAAATTGGTACTTCAGTTTTTAGGAAGTTGCATGCTGTCCTAATCAGCTTTTAAATTTCTTTGTCATTATGAAACTACTAGGGGTGGGATTACTTGACCTAATTTACCTCAGATCTTGATATCCAAAGTAGCCAATATGACTTTGCTTTACTCTGAAAATCATTGTGCATGAGATAATCATTATATTTAGAAATGAGTGAAAATAGAATGTCACTATTTTGGTAAAATATATTGATGGTAATGTGGAAAATTAAATTATGGTGATTACCTTAGCCTAAAGGTTACAGAATTTTCATTCAACTATCCCAGATCTGTACTTGGGACAAAAATGGGCCCCATTTAAATATTCAGTAAAAAAAGATAAAAACAGGCAGCAAAAAAGTAAAAAAGGGAGACAACAGTTTGTAAATAACAGTAAGATCCACGAAAAAGAACACTAAGCTAAAAAACTAAACTACCCTAAATGCAATATACCCCCTCACCCCAAAAAATCTAAACTTGCCCAAGCAGTTCAGTGGGTGAAACTGCAAGTTTCTACTTCAGCAACATTTCGCTCACAATAACCAGTCATTTAGTTGCAAAATCAATTTAGTTGAAATCACTTCTCATCCCTAAAAATGACTAATCTGAATTGTCAGTCTGAATGGATGCCAGTGGAAGGGAGAAATCACAGTGGAGTAGTAATGCGTCTGAATTTAAGCACTGCAAACTCTCAAACCTGTTGTATCCAAAGCTTGTAGAGCAGATGAGTAATGAACAAGATGCTCATAGAGGAATCCTATATAAAGAATACATTAGAGAGGTTTTACTGAGAAAGGAAATTCTCACATAGTCACTTTACTCTTTGAATATATCCATATTTCAATCAAAGATGGTATTCGGTTGTAGATTATTTCATTAGAATATAATATTTTCACCATTGCATGAGATAATTCCATGTACTGTATAGTGCTCAACATGACGTGTTAGTGGCACAGTAATTTTGGGGAATCGATCATCTGTAGACATGTGCTTATTACTTCTGCCAATGCATTGGCTAGCTTAACTGTGAGAAATTACAGAATACTCTTACAAGGCTAATCAGCTAAGTAGCATACCGTTTTTGTTTGTAATCAGACAGGCATGTTCACTGCCAGAATAAGTGATTGTTTCTAATGGTTCCTGCATATGCACATTAAACAAATGAATTACATGTTGGCAACACAGTTTCTAAACATTTATTTCTCCTAATGCTTTTTTCCCGTTTTGTTAGTAATAGTGCTCGGTAGGCCATTACTATTATAGCCATTGTAAAGTAACTACTGTTTCCTATAACCTAAGTCTATTGATTGAAGGTTTCAAGTTTTTATGTTTTTTCCTAGTATACTAGCAAAACACAACTAATGTAGTAGGGATGCTATCAAAAAGGAGCATCAACGTCTTACATTTAAAACACATAGCTAATAAAAAAATGTTTCAACCAGCATATCTGAAATGGATCTCAAACAAAAATCTATGTAGAAAATTAGATAAGGAGTAGCCTAACATGAAACACTTATGCATAGAATTAAAGAATTTGGCAACAGTGTGCAATGCATATCAGGCATATATATATATGTACATCTATATGAAGATGTGATTAATAATAATAGCAACATTACTTCAACCAGATAACCAGTCCTGTGTTACAATGTTTCTAGGCAACTCAGGGTAGGACCTTGTTTAAGAATGGGGTACGTACGGTCTTTTATGAAACACTGGGTCACAATACCTTTACTTCCACCCTCCAGTGTATCTGTTTGGGGAAAGGCCATCTTTCAGACTAACAGTTGAAAACTACATGGTTAGGCACTTCTTGACAACACTATATGTCTCAGGGAGCAGTTTTTAGAGTCATTTGCAGCACTTGACAAATGCTTTGTCATGCGTTTAAGGTGTGGTTCTCCTCAATGGCCAAACCCAACATGTTGCTTTCAGGAGCTGAATGTGTCTGTCCCTCTTGGCTGCAATCTTTACTGTGACAGGACTGATCTTTGTCCTCTCTCCTGTCATTAAGTTCAGCTATTCATGTATGCCGGCTCCTATCTCCTGTTATATCATTCAGCTTATTACACAAGCCAGTTTAATAAATTGGCTGAACGTAATTAAGGCCCCATTCAGACTTGTGGTAAAGTCAAGCCTGGAGCCGAGGGACACAGTGCTATATGAGGAGGGCGGGAAATGAGAGGGTGCTCAAGGTCCAGGCAGTGAATGGGTAAAGCGGGATGAATAGGAGAGGGAAGGAAGTGAAGGTCATTGAGTGGATTGAAAAAAGGAGTGGGGGTCAAGAGGTCATAAGAGGGTGTAAGTAAGGAAGTGAGATTAGTTGGAAAAGAAGTCGTGAGGTGGAAAGTAACCCACCCTCCCAAAATTGCAAAGGTCTCCCAAGGGGTCTTTTATGCTGGAAAGTATTTGAGGATTGTGGAAAAAGTTGATGGTTGGCAGGTCCTCAAGGGTAGTATCTGAGAATTGTCTGGGCCATGGGAAACCACCTCAGGTGTGTCATACTTACCTCTTCCCCTCATCACAGGCATATGTCTCTGGCGCATGTGTGCAGTTCCGACTCTGGGCATGCCTTCATTCCCAAGATTTAAAAGCTTTGTCCAACTCACTGGCTAATCAGGAAATAGCCTCTTAAACATCCCTGGCTATTTAGCTAGCTCAGACACAGCACTCAGCATACGTGCACTGTGTCTCCACTGGTGCCAAGCCACCTGTTGGATCTTCAGTGTTTCCTCTGTCCAGCTCCTGCGTTAACCCCTCGTTGTCCAGTCTGTTGGTTTCCAGCCAACTTTCCTGTGCTGTTCCAGTGTTCCTGTCTGTCTGTGGATATTCCTGTGTTACCTGTGCCTCCTGTTGCTTCCAGTGTCTCCTGTGTTCCCTGTGCCGGCAGTGGCCCCTGTGTCACTAGTGTCTGTCTCCTGGATCCCCGATAATTAATCCCTGACATGAAACCTGACCTATTGCTTGCTGCCTACCTCGACCTCAGCCTTCCTCGACTATCCTGTTTTGTGATTTGGTACCGTGTTTCATATTGTCCACCTAGGTGTGCCCTTGGACTGTAACCTGGCAGTAATCAGCAGCACAACATCCTCACCATCAGAGGCTCTGGAGAAGACATGATTACCGCTTAGACTCTGTGCCTTGGCCCTTCTCAGGGCTCCGTACACTTCCTCTGTACAAGCCATAGCACCCCCCAGTGGCCCTGTCTGTGTGACAAGGTGTGGCATCTCCAGAATGATAAGAGGTTGCAGGAGGTGTAATGTAAGGCTTTATGTTGGTGAAGAGACTGCATTGTGGTTGGCAGCATTCCTGAGTTAGTATAGTGCAGCTGGAGACATAATAACTAAGGCTTTGCAGATCCCATTATGGATGGTGTTGGTGAAATATGTCTTTGAGAACCTAGAGCCAAGTGTTGGGATGGTTGAAGGATGCTGGTGTTCCTTTGAATACTTAACCCCCTGAGCGGTAATCACGAGTGTGGCTCAGGGTAAAAAAAACATGCTGAAAGCAGTAACCGCTAGCCACACTCGGGGTAGCTAAAAACTAAAACAATAAAAAAAAACACTTACCCGGTCCCATTAGCGTCCTGGGGCTGCGTCCTCTTCTTCCAATCCTTAGCCGGCGAGTGCACTGACGTTCTTCCCCGAGAGTTCCTGGTGATGTCGGTGCATACGTTGGTGCGTGCCGGAGGTATGACAGGAAATTCAAATAATTTC
>NC_092861.1:46683171-46728104 GCF_032062135.1 Pyxicephalus adspersus
ATTGTACCTCATTCTTTCTGTTTTTGCCCATTTACTTTTTGCTTCAAACTTTTTCAATACCTTCAACCTTGAAGAATTTATTATTGTGAATTTAAAGCACATATAAAATCTATTTAAACGCAGCTCTTTATTTATTCCATTTTTTTTTAAATGCAAGCAACTTTATTACATGAATTTGACTTGGACTTAGCCTCTTGCAGTCCATTTGGCTGAAAAGCTCAGGTTGGAGAGAAGGAGCCACTCAGTGGCGTCGCAATGTGAAAACAAGATACATACATTCTAATAGGAAAAGAAAGCAAAACCCATCAGAAATGAGATAATTGGTGAATTATTACAAGAAAGCTGACCTTGACAGAATCAGGTAGCACCACATAGAGCCTGATTTATAATGTCAGAACTTCAACAAAACTTCAACAAAAGACCTATTGTACCAGATTCTTAAAAGAAGATCCAACATACATACTGCCTGAAACTTTACGTATGTGTGATTTTAGCATTCTTTCATTGCTCAATCCAACATAGGCAAATATGTAAAATATTGGAAGCCCAAGGAACCATGTTAAAAGATAACCCAGTATCAAATCTTTAGATGTGATGTGTCTAAAATTATTTCTACAAAGGAATCTAATTTTAAAGGTATGATAGCACACAGTGTGACAGATCCCCCCCCCCCCCCAAAAAAAAAAAAAAAAAAAAGTCCAATTACCTAATGAAAGCTGTTTTTTTCTGTGTAAAAATGTAAAGAATGTAAAATTACCAGTAATGGGAAAAGAAAAAAATTACACTGCGTGCTACAAGTGCTACGCAAGAAATTGCAGTTACACAATGGGTTATAATTTTTGAAATGCCCTTGAAGCAAATAGACTTTTGGAAAAACCAGTAGAAGGTTGGGTAAATGGATAAAAGAATATTCCAAAATGTAAAAGGTAAATAATATCATAGTGTATTGGTCCATATTGACCCCAAAAGCTTAAGATACTTGTGGTATATTATTATGTTAAACCCAAATGACAAACAAAGCCACTTTTACCTTGAGTAGGATGTGTTCAGTCCTCTGGTTCTTTATCCTATATTTCCAGGTGTGAAACCATTTTTAGATTTTTCCAATAGATTTCGATTTCTACCGTGGCTATGTTTACTTGTCTTAACTCTATGGAATTCTTTCAAGGCCACAACAATATGTGTTCAGAGACTCCAAACTGACATGAAGGTGCTGGAGAAGAGCCCTAGCACATACTTGCATAGGAGTACAAGGCCAGCAGAAGTGTGAAAGTTCTGACAAGTCCTACACCTAGTGACATTAGTTTTACCTTTAATTTTACAACAGGAATGTTTGTTTTTTTTTTGTTTGTTTGTTTTTAGTTTTTTCTCTTCTTTGATAATATTCATACCTAATAAAATAAGAGAATTTAAAAAGGGAGATATTAAAGAAAGAAGTATTCTAAACTGATAGGGTACAAATATTGAAACCAAAAATGTATAGGAAATGCAAAGAGTGGGAATGGATAAAATGATCATCCAATAAACATCTATCTAAAAAATTTTTTTTATTACACAAATTTTTTGGGAGATATTTCTTCGCTTCTGGTCTTGTGGGTTCAACAGGAATCAATAGAATATCTTTCCAGAAATATACCCTATTAGACAACTGCCTCTGAAATGCCCTGGAAAAATGTTTCCTCTATTCCTGTTTTGGTAGCAACTCAATAATTTAGATTTGACCTTACTTTTTGATGACATTTATGATCAGTATAATCAAAGAGAACAATGTTTCTAAACAGAGAAATAGACAGCAATAAAACTTGCTCACTGCTTTATCCAAATCTTAACAAAAAATGTTAATGTTACTAACAGGCCCTTGACAAACCTTTGGAAAGGAAGAAGCCTGTAGGGCAGAGCTGTAGGTGATAAATCCAGACTGAAGACAATGGGAAAACCACATCATGCAGCAGGGGAGCAGAAATTCAACACATCCCCATCAGTATGGAGAACAGCAATACACTGAATTGATTAACAATGGGGCCCTAAAAAGCTTAACATTCATCATCCTCTTTTATTCTCCAACTGTCTGCACATATTCTTGTTTTGAACCTGCAAAAGGGTCACTTTGGGCAAGGTATAGGTGTCAAAATGCACTTCTGATAGGTGTCAGAATGCACAATAATCCTTTGGGCATGCCGTAAACAGTTTTTTTTTACCTAGGAGTAGCAGATTTAAATGCTAATTAATTAAATTATTAATTATAAAGTAAGAACTGTCTGTGCTGCTCTACAGCATTGAATCAGATTTCGCTTGTAGCTTTTAACTGTCATTTTGCCAGGAGAGAGCACCAACGGTTCCAATTTTAGAAGCACTGACATTCAAGGTTTAAAATAAAGGTCTTTTAAATCTTGATGAACATTCCAGATATTTTTCACACAATTAAAGAAAATAGAAATACATTTCAAATAAGAAAGATGAAGTTCTTTTCAGCACAATAGATTGTAAAATGTCAGTAGAAAAAAAACTTCATAACATTTTTTTTTTTTTTGCAAAAAATCATTTTCTTTCTTAGTTCTTGACTTTCTTACCAGTTGGCATTCCCGTGGTCATTAATAGCTGTCATGCTTTCAAGTTGCTTTCAGCCTGCTTTTCATGCTGGGACAATTGCATTTGCAAGCTTTACCAATCAAGTTGGAGTTTTTTTTATTTCTAGGTTTATATAATCTGTGCATTTTATGAACACTGAAAAATACCTTTCAATAGATAACTCCTAGAAGATCTATTAAAAGGAAATATTTTACTATACCAAAAGTGCAAGATAGATCAAAATTGGTTAAAGGAAGAATTTTGAAATTCAATGTATGGTTCTGTTGAAGGTAGGCTGTGATGTAGCAAAGTCTTGTGCAGTTTAAAAGTTGTTTAAGAAAGAATGGGCAGATAGATATATAGAGGTTGATTTACTATAGGAAGATAGATTGTTCATTTTTGAAAGTGCATGAGCATTCTGCAAAGTAAATGCTGACTCAGCCTAAAATGTATGTCTACCTAAAACTTTGTCAAATATCCCCCTTCCTACTTTTCTGCTGACAATATCATACCAGACATAAAGTCATATGGATTTTCCAATGGTCAGAATGGTTTTCTTTAGTATAGTAAAGTGTAAAACTCCCTTAGATTTTTACAGCTGTCTGTGTCTCTGTTGCAGATCTCCCCCTCTCTTCCTGTCTGGTGAAAACATCGCCAAATAGAATGTTATTGTAAATCCCTCTAATGGCTGGTAAATGTCTCCAGTGAGGCTCTAGAAAGCTGTACAAACTAAACATTGGTCCTGATTCTTCACAACTTATACAAAACTTAAAAAAAATTTGTTAAACAGACAAGATCATGGTCTGTGGTTGTAATGTAACTAATATCATACTTATAATACAATATCTTTGCTCCTCCAATGACCTACTAATGACTTCCCCACACATAACCATGTCAACGCACACCTCTAAGACTTTTCAAGAGCTTCCCTGACTCCCTAGCATGGTCCAGTTTGGCTTGCTCCTCCTTTCTGCTCATTTAAAAAAAGCTCTTAAAACTTATCTTTTCAAATTACCTACCCATCTCCTTCTGTCTCTTAAAATGCTCACTACTTGCCCACCATCCCATATCCCCCTCCTATTGTATGCTGCTTCCCCACCTCTTAGATTATAATCTATTCTCGGCAGCGTCCTCTCCTCCTCCTGTGACAGAGTCTATATCTGTCTGTCATTTGTAACACCTATTTAATCTACAGCGCTACGCTATATAAATCCTGTTTATCTATGTATATATAATTGGATGTATGTATGTATGTATGTGTATGTTTGTGTGTGTGTATGTACAGTATGTATGTTCCACCATCACTCGAAAACGCATGGAGACATTTCAACCAAACTTGCTATACATATGACTGAGACTCATGTGAATGCACCAGTCATCTTTGTACAGTGCTACTTGTCAGAGCTATATTTGCATGTATATATTTGTGTATGTATTGCTCGGGAAAACATAAGGCAATTGGCTGAGTGCAAATGCAAACAAATGATACACTACTATAGACAAGAAAATCACCATAGCTTTATTTGATTTTTTTCCTGTAAATTATAGGATTGCAATAAATAAATACCTGGCAACGGCGGGTAATCAGCTAGTGCATAATAATACTTGAACAAGAGCAATGGGCGAGTTGTTACAACTTGTCTTACCAGCGGACCTATCTGACATTATTTACCTCTAAGACAACTCCGAAATTAGCTATAAATACATAGATTTCCACCAAGAGACCATGTATGATAGAACCAACAACAATCCACTAAAAGAAAGCTAGCTATTGGGACCCATTTGTAAAGATTCCAAGGTTTTTTATAGACTCCTAAACCTGCCAAACCTCTGTGGCCAGCAAATTATCTTACTTATCTTAGTAATGAAATAAGGAAACAGGAATAGGCGAGTTGTTACAACTTCCCTTACCAGCTAAACTATCTGAATTGACTTACCCTTGGGACCTTGTCCTTTCCCCTGCAGCTCCACCCTACCTGCTGACTGGGTGGCTGCCAATCTCCTGTTAACCTTTTTCTGAGCCTGTTCCAGTACAAATAGATTTGGATTTTCTTACATATTATTTGCTAAGCAAGTAAAAATATTGCAGCATTTCTATATGAAATTGACATCTTTACAGAATTCAAAGTAAATATGGGATTTAATAAAGGAAATGTATTATCTTAATCACAATCGTTTATAGCTAGAGTTGCAAGGTCCTAATAAAAAAAGTATTTTGTAAAGTAATTGTAAAAACCAAACCTAGTATTCCTATACTCTGCCATTCTGTACACTGACACACATTTGCTTTACGATTACTACAACCCTTTTGAAAATGTGTGCCAGTGACAGTTCTGCTTTAATTAAAGTAGAGTAGGGATGCATAAGTAATGTCTACTGAAAATAAAAAAATAATAATATCCCTAGAGGGATCTAAAAAAAGAGAGAACTAAAATTGTGCATATCAGAATCTGACCTAGATCAGCCCTAATGGATAGTGAATATTTGCCATATGATTTTCTGGTCCACCATTTTTTTTATCAATAATAATTTTTTTCAACGAAAACTTGTACAATATACAACATCCCTTCCCAAAGGTAGCAGCCTCACACAGTTCATACAAATTTAATTACTCTCATCATCAATCATATGTGTGGTAAATCCCTGTTAATCTACCTATTTGATCTGCACATGATTGGATCATCGAAGTGAATATTAAATGAAAATTCTTTAGTAAATTAGCCTCAATGCAAATGTACTGATATCCCTTATGGCTCTTTCCTACTTCCAGTGTCCTTGGAGTGTCCTTGGAGGAGGTTAGGAAGTATTTATTAAGTTCACCCCCCCAGTAATCTGGGAAACTGGTCTACAAACCCTTTACACATTTATTAAATGTTTTTTTTTATTTTATCTACATTATTTTTTTTAGTAGTGATTAAAGACTTATGCCCCCTTTTTTACCTCACTTTCCCTGATTTGGACATAAACATCAATACCAACTCAACATCAAGTCCTAACTTTTCCTATGTTATAAAAAATAATATAGTTTTGGTAAAAGTTGGGTTTTCCAGTTTCACATTAGCAATCCATAGTAAATGTGTATTATACTAACTTTATTTTTCCCAGCATGAAGCAATTTGGAAAACATATCAGAGAACCTTTCCTGCTTTTAATCCTGAAAAGTTTTTCCATTTTTTTTACCCAATAGAAGAATATGTTTTTCAAAGAAAAGCCACCCTATGGATTTTTTCTTAAACTATAACTAATGCCTATTTGAAATACATTGTTTTTCTCTATTAAGCTGTTGCTTTTTTTCTACCTCTGTGTGTGAATAATAGGAACACAAAAAAAGTTTAAAAAAAGATTCAAGTCTGAGCACAGAGCATAGGATAAGAGAAGTTTAAGATAACTGCCTGCAGTTCAGATTGCTTATTATTCCCTCATCTTTAGACATAGCATACCAATAATTATTCTCATCCGCATATACAATTTCACTTGGCATAAAAATGTTTAAATTATTGTTCATTTCCACAATCAGAGAGCAAAGGGATACCAGCCATCTGCTGCTTGATAATTTTAGGATTTTATTGATCTGCCGATACTAACACTGCAATATTGCTAGCTTTCAGGTTGCCAAACTTTAACTTCTTTATTAATTAAACTCGCAACACATCGCTAAGCTTCTGTTCACCAGCAAACTAGTGCATGTCTTTTAAATCAGCAAACTTACTTTCTTACAGGAAAGTTTACTTCATTTCACATAAATACTGAATTGAATCAAATACAATTTAGATTAGAGAAATATGAAATACTGCATATTAAATGTACCTTATTGGCATATATGCTTGAATATAAACGGATCTAAGTTTAAACCGAGGTATCTACTTTTACCTGAGAAAACAGGGGAGCTCCACTGACTTAAGTATAAACATAGGGCACAAAAAATATCATCATTGCTAACACTCAAATCAGTAATTAATAACAAGCCAAATAAAATCAATGTGAATAAATACATCAATGCAATGTTATTTTTTTATGTTATTTTTACATGTTATACATGTATTTAGAAGTGAAATAAAACCAAACTCACATGGGCCAAGTCTGTTCTTTTTTCCCTTTATTACAGGTCAAAGTATATTGTACTTTGGAGTTGATTATAAGGGGTCACATGCGCTAAAACTATCTTTTGTGCATTATTTTTGACTGTTGGTAAATGGCACTGTGTCGCCATGTAAAAGTGTGTAATAAACTCTGACAATGTCTTAGAAGTTTGTTGTACACTTTATATAAGGGCACAGCAGCATCTAGATGTGTGACCAGAGTATAAAAAAAAAGTTGATCTATACTCGAGAATATATGGTATTGATTTACAACCAGCAGGTGGAAAACTTTTGTCCCTTTTACATGATTAAAAACCAAACCTGAAAAATGTATACAGTACTAAAAATACACACACACTTTGTGAGGCTTTATGCAAAGTTTTAGCTCCCTTTCACCTAAAATCTGTTAATAAACTTTCCCAAGCAAGATGCCCAGTATCTAAGCTTTATTAAAAGGTATCCATCCTGATATTGCTCTCAGTCTAAGCTTTCAATTAGAGCTAGGGACCCCACTGGTGATCGGGAAGCAATCAGAGTGATTTCCAGTCATGTGACCATTATGTCAGCTCTGACATAGTGAGCACATACAGGCTGGCGGCTTCAGAGATAACAATGAGAGCCTTAGGCCTATATATGAATGCTGCAGTGTTGAATAAATAATATTAATAAATAATTAAAATCATAATAAGAATACCTAATAAAACCAATAATACAATAATTTTAAAAAATGTACAAAAATACCAAAACAACAAAATACACATTTGCCTATAAAAAAACAGAACACTTCTTTATATCTATGTAGTGTCTAATACAGTGATTTTCAACCATTGTGCCCACCATTGTGCCGTGAGAGATCTTTAGGTGTGCCGTGGGAAATTATCCAATTACCATTGTTGAGTGTCTGTGCTGTAGTGACTGGCAGAGTAATGTAATACTCTTCCATGTCAGTGGGTGGAAGTAGGTTAATTGCCTTGTTTATTCTTAGAGACAAGAGAATAAGCTACAGAATGTCATTTTTTAACATTTTTGATTTGTGGTGTGCCGCAGGATATTTTTCATGTAAAAAAATGTGCTGTGGCTCCAAAAACGTTGAAAAACACTGGCCTAATATATGTAGCAAATTAGTTATATCTTATTTTATTTCTTCAGTTACCAATACTCAATACTTTTTGACCGAGGCATTTAGACATTAAAAACAGTTAATTACAGAAACATTCTCAAAATCTACTGCTAGAGCACAGCTGTTTAGCAAACTCTCAAAATGCTCAACAGAACATCATGGTCAAATTCTCTTTCAATGTTTAAATTGAAATCCTTAAAGTGAATAGAAGGTCAAAATTTGTTTTTAGTTAGAAATGTACAGACAGATTGAAACCCTCTCAGGGTGCTGCCTGGCTCCCACTGGAGAGATTTCTTCTTATTTTCTTTACCTTAATGAAGGATTTATATGGAAAAAATATCTCCAAAAAGAACATACTTCTGTTTTAGGGGGTTGTGCCAAACTTGGGGGATTTTCCCCTATGCCCTGATGACAGCTCCGTTTTTTTCCTCACTTTCTGTCTTAGTCACCAGGTAAAATTAAAGTGTCATGTTTCCATAGCAGGAAAACACCAAAAAAAAAACAAAAAACGTAACTACCTAAAGATCTAAAAAATAAAAATAAAAAATTAATTACATAAAAATAAATAAATAAATAAGAAAGATAAACTATTTATACCCGAATAGCAGTTGCTCCAGTTTCCTCCCAGCATTAAGAGAAAAAAACTACTGCCAAAGATGTCCCCCAAGTTTGTGCTTTTGTGTAATATTGTATTCCAGCTTAATGTACCTAATGTAAAGTATTATTCAGTTATGCATTTCATAATAATATTTCTTACATAATTTAATAGTTTTTAAAAATGTAAAGTATCTCAAACATGTCTTACTATTGGTATCCTATTATCTCCTGCACAATAGAACTATTTATGTGTAGAGTAGTACTTGATTTGTGATCTGTCTTTGTCAAATTAATCCCAAGAATGTGCAAATCTTACAGATATTACAAATCCCAAGAGATACATTTCACACTCTACAGGTTTCAGTGTGTTAAATGTTAAAGTTCATGACAGTTCAAGTAGAAACAAACTGAACAACTATGGCTTCTTAGAGTTAGCAGGAGAAAGCTTTCTCTCTAAAAAGAACATGGCAGCACATCTTAGATTTGCAAAGTTGCTTCTGATCAAACTACAAGACTCCTGGAACAATGTCCTTTAGACAGAAAAGACCAAAGATGAGAAATTTAGCCAGAATTCACAGTTCCCTTTTTGGCGAAAACCAAACACAGCATATCAGCACAAACTCCTGTCACCAACTGTCAAGCAGGCTGATAGAGGGGTGATGATTTGGGCTTGTATTGGAGACACAGGACCTTAACACCTTGTTGTCAGTGAGTAAACCATAAACTCCTCTGTATACTAAAGTATTCTGAAGTCAAATGTATAGCCATCTGAGCAAAAGCTGAAGCTTAGGAAAAATTGGGTTATGCAACAGGACAATGCTTCCACACATGACTAGGGTAGCTCGTACCTTTGCCCCCGAAAATTCCCCCCACACCTACACCCCACCCCTCCTCTCACTTGCCAGCCCCCCCTTTTCTTACTCTTCTCCAAATAACACACCGCAAACTGTTGCATTTAAAATGGCTGGCAAGCAGTCGTTTATTTAACAATAATTTAACAACTTAACAATTTCCATAAAATTAACTCTGCATATATATATATCTGTAACATACGCATAAAAAAAAGCAACACATAAATAACAAATAAATAACAAAATAAATTAACAATTAAATAACATCCCTATAAACTATAACTTAACCCTTTATTTACCATAAACCAATTCCTAACAGAACCAACCATTTGTACCCAAAACAACTAGGTTGCAGGTCCGGAAGGTAAAGTTCGCAACACCATTACATCTCCAATAATGACCAATCCCGCCATGCCATTCTGACCCCTAGCAGCACAGCACCACCTCAGGGGCCTCCCCCGTTTACCACCTTAAGGGGGGTCCCCACCAACTTGGGAGCCCCCCACCATAATTAACCCAGAACTCTTACCTTCCACCAAACCTCAACCGCCTACCCCACACCTTATAACAGGGCGGGTGGGTGGGAAATTTCTTCTTCCAAAAAACTGTCCTCAACTTCCGGTTCTCCCTACTTTTACCCTTTCTTCTCTCCACCCTCTTTTACTTCCGACCCGACCCTCTCTCTCCCCCTCCTCTTTCTGTAATTCAAACCTTAACCCTTTCCCCCCTTTCTCTTGGGCAGTCCGAGCACCCCTGTAATGCAGCCCCTCCGCATATTTCCCTGCTACGGGCTCTTTATAAAATTTCAATGGCCCAATCAATGTCTAAACCTCAACCCATTTGAAATGTGTCTAATCAATATTATTCAAACCTAAAAAAAAATGAAACAATCTTGTAAAAAAGAGTGGGCTAAAACAACAGTTAAAGCAATTATTTAGTTATTGTTTTTTATTTAATGCAACTTGATTAAATTCTAGAATTGACCTTGATATAACCTCTACAATGCACATCTACATGTGCTGACAAGGCACATACTGACAAAAGAAAAGAGTTGAATAAGCAGGATTACCTAATTAATGTTAATTTATTGACCAAACATCAGGTGAGCTTTTGTGCCTAACCATGTTGCACTTCTGTAACTGCAGTGGAGCTTGAAGGTCCTCCTGTGCTGTCAGGAGTTTTTAAATATATACTTGCTCAGTTCTTACAAATGCAAATACAATGTGAAACAACTTTTGTGTGCTGCTTTTTTCAAATATGAGAAAAAATAACACTATATAGAATACAAAATTATTTTCATTATCCTATTTTTTTCCATGCATGGAACATTACTGTCCTTTTCTGAAAATTCTACTTCCAGTGTTTTCTAAAAAAGATTGCTCTCCCCTTCAGTCATGTCATGTAATCCTTGCTGAAACCATTTACCAGCTCAGCATGGGAAAACATGCTGCATTTTTCAATAAGAAAAAAAATAAAAAATCACAGTTTGCAAATGTTCCATATGCCAACAAAAAGTTATTATAAAAAGCTACCCTCCAGCTTATTGAATATTTCAGAGCAAAGCGTAGGAACTCATAGCTAGCTACCCCCCCCCCCCCCCCATTTTTTTTTTTTACAAAGGATAAGGGTCCAAGACATTAAGCACATAAGACAATATTTTATTTTTGCGTGCATTTCCTAATTCCCAATGCTGCGTTTAAGTCGTAGTGCAGGTGCACTGACACAACAGAACTTCCTATGACTGCAGTAGTGTCAGTAGAGGATTGTGTCTTTCTGCAGCTGCTCTTATGACTTTTTGATCTTCTCCTGCTGTCAATGTACTCCTCTTTCAGCAACTTCTCTGCCAACCTGCTCTGCACAAGGCTATCAAGCCACTCTTCTCTTCCCCCAGCCATGTGACTTCCAGCCAAGTCAGGACCTCTACCTCCTTCAGAATGCTTCTTCACTTCACTCACTTCTCACTTCTATACTCTTCACTTCTGACACATTATTTGTATGAATGGGTCTGTTTATTTTCAGACCTATTCATAATGCCTGAATAGATTTGAAGGTAAGCAAAGGAGGTGACTCACAACTGTTCTCACGTCATAGTTGAGTTCTTTGAATGTAATGACATACACACATTTATTGGTTAAAACATTACAAATATTTGTAAACACAGGTTATACATTATTATTAATAAAACAATCTATGAACTTTTTCATACATAATTTGCTAATTGTTGCTTTATTTTATTACAAGTATTTTATACAATAAGAAAAAAATTCCAAATAGCCACTGTATAATTTGATTTTAGATACCAACATAAGGCATGCATCCGTTGCTTAAAATGCAAAACGTTTCCACCCCTTCTCCTCCCCAATTTATAAAAAAAAAACATATATACATAATATAAATGGTATACAGTGTTTGAATATTCAGATTTGCACTTGATGTGCCCACTGAATGTCAGGGACACACCTTATTTACTAAACTGACCCCCACTGTTTCTATGTCATTCCCTTCTTGATAGGGTCTAGGAGTTTTTGACATCCAAGATTGTCCATCAGTTTCACTGATAAGGTAAAAGGAACTAATCTAAAATGCTATTCCAGGGACCAATTGTAACTGGGAAAGGACATCAGACATGTAAAGCTGAGATTGAGAGGTTAAAAATAAAATATCTTCTCTGTTAATTTCCAGGGCAATTTGGCCCAAATATCAGGATATGTCAAATGTGTCAAATCTCAAAGTCATTATTGTCAATAGTGTATTCCAATCTGTTCTAGATGAAACTCATTCAAACACAGGGAAAGCATACAAAATAATTTATGCTTTACAACAACAGTGATATAAGGTACTTGTTAAACACGACACAAACATGTACTAGCCTTTTAGGAACTCTAAAAACTGTCATTGCAATTGGACGCACAGTAATTTGTATTACTTTTTTAGGGTTCATAACAATGATGACACCAAGTGCTTGTTATAAATAAAAAGCACTTTTGTTTTTAGAACTGTGACTTTGCATAAAGACCCACTTTACCATTCATGTAACCAGTATGTTTTGCTTCATCAGCCTAGATAGTGCAGCTGAAAAAGATTCTATCATGGTAGATGGGATTCATATTATGTTGACCTCAATCTGTAGATGCTCCTAAGAATTATTCTGTGATGAATTTATTTTACACTTGAAGATATGTATATTCTTTTGTTTTTCTTATTTAGGTTTTTTTTTATATCTAGCTTACATTTTTTTATTTTTTAGGTCACATTAGTATGTTAAAAATTTTAGAAAATGTAGGACTAAAATAATATTTACTCTGGTATATGTATCTGATGATGCTTTAGTAGTTATCGGACTAGTATCAGATGAGAATCTGGCATGTGTACAGTGTTCACCCCAGGTCACTCATGGATCTGTCCTGGATCGTGATCCAAGTGAATGATTCGAATGCCACTCCATCATTCTCCCCCCTCCCCTCTCCGTAGAGCAGAACTGGGCTGTATGTCTTTTGTCGTTGGAAAGGATTGTGAGAGACAATCAACAATTGAGCGTGTGTACATAGCCTTAACATGACTAGCTACTATTTCAGCTGAAAGGCATTTTTTTATACAATCTAATTAAAAAAAAAAAGTTCACAATATAATCCTAAATAATGTCTATGCACTTCCAATGAAAAGTGAAAATGATCGCCTCTCACGGTATGGTGGACGCAGTGAAATGTGGTATTCAACAACAGACAAGGAGCAGAAGTCCCAATGCCTGTATAGTGTTATAAAAAATAATAAAATAATATGCATTAATTGGTATTACCATGTGTTTAAAACTGAACTTAAGTATAATACTAAAACCTTACAGAGTCAACCTTTTTCAAATCAAATGATCACACATATTAGATTCATTTTTGGATGCTTGCTTAGTAGTTGCTCTGGGTCATGAATATTTTCCAAAGGATATTTAAGTCCTCGTGACACAACAGCTTGTACTTCTCACTTGCTGAAAGACAACTGATTAGAGGCCTTCTTGAACTGCTCAAGATTTCTTCATGAAAAAATAGTAGAATAATGCATTTTCCACTTCAAGAAACAATGCCAGAAACATCTGGAGCAGGTCTGGTCTTGGAACAGGGCAACTTAAGTAATTAGCCATAAAAATGTGAATCAAAAGATTAGAATAAAATGTGCCTATTTTTACAACAGGTACCAGCTAAAAGTACTTAAAACTTCCAACTGAATGCAGCCAGAAAAGTAAAACTATTAAATGATGTTTCAATTGCTTATCTTTGGTTAAAAAAACTAGGAAGTGTTTTTTAGCCAATTTAGGAACCCTGGACAGCATGGAACCAGCATGAATCCATTTTTTATTATCAGTTAACCTCTAATTGTGCTGTTGGTGCTATGGTGTTTGGTATTGGTAGTAGTGATGTAATTACTGTTTGGTATCAGGAACACGGGGTTGAAGCAGGTCACCATAATTGCTCTTGTTTTATAAATATCATCCACTCTACACTGTAGGAAGATAGTGTAGTCCATTTTGGAGTGACAATTCCACAGGAAGCACTGAAAACTCTTTCCAATATGACACTGAAGAGTGGACAAGACAGCATCTGGATGGCATAGTCTCACATCTAGTTTCTTGGCTGTTGAAAGTTAAGTAATTTGGCACTTTGAGTCATGCCAGATAATAGGATACCATATGCCGTATCAGATATTCTAACTCTTCTCCATGCTATCGCCACATCTGGAAATATTTGTCCATCATGCCTAAGAGCCTGCAATCTGCCCTCATCATCCTGGTGTCATTGAGGGTGCTGCTGCTGAGTCTGTAAGTGCTGGATGAGGGGGGAGAGACCGGCAAATGAAGAGATGCCTGCTGAAAAGGCTTATTATAAGAAATGTATTTTAGGAGGTTTCTACACAATGTTTGTTCATACTAGTAGAATTTTGCCTCCATTTCAGAAAGCTTGAACACATTTTTCACAGTTGCTGTTATAGTAAGGGTTTAAGAGTATGGCTATCCAGTAGACATATTTCAATTTCTTATAAAAAATTAAGCTAGTTTCTGCACAAAACAAGCCAGCATGTTTGCATGTTTGCCAAGGTGGACACTGAATCTGTTCTGCATTTATACCTGCTGTTTTCTAAAACCTGTACTTTTTTGCAATACACTACCACCACAACTTCTGCCACCAGCAGCACCACTACTGCTAACAATACCATCACTACTGCCACTAGTATAAGCAGATGCAGAACCAAGATAGTAAAATACAATTAATATTGATCTCCTCCTCTGCACTTCTCTATTGTAGCTCCACCTGATTAAATAAAAGTTGTGCGTCATCACACAGCTCCTCTTCTATCTCATTAACTCTTGTTTCCTATGATTCACACAAACTATTTGTTTTTAATTCCTGAGGGACAGAAATACTGTCTGCTAACAGAAGAGGTGATTGAGAACCTGTGACCTCAAAGAGATTGATATGATATGAGTTGTTTGGTGAATTCTTAGTCCAGACCTTGATACTTTACTTGACCCCTTTACAAATAAAGAAAATATGGCCTTGGCAAACTCTGTGGGCTCTATTGAAAAAAAAGAGAATCTGACATTCCAAAAACATTCTCTCATAGAAATCAGGTACTGCTATTAAACACATGGACCTGGAAGATTCCCATGGGGAAATGTTTAAGAGAATGTCCAATTCCCTGTTCTATAAATAGAGCCCTTAGCAGGTTCTAAAATATACAAAACTAACCTTATCTCAGGTGAACAACACATGACAATAATCTAAAGACTAAGTCACAATACAAAAGCAATGTGTGAAAAAATAGGTATACCCTTAACACTTTCATTTTAATTCAGAGGATAAGTATATACCAGGTGCTGCCTATCAAATGCACCTTAATACTACAAAAGCAAGGAGGAGTGAAATTAAATTAATCCCAAAATTGGAACACGAAATGCTAAGAGAAGTTTGCAAAGCTATGTTTCTCTACTCTCTACAGGCCTCAGTTAGCATGTGAAATGATAAAGTTCTTTACAGTACAAATCACTGTTTAAAAAACCTTTATAAGCTTTACACTATAATTTTAGTTCCTTAACCTGGCAGTTTAATGTTGATGTGATCATAAGGACTATTTGTTCCTTTTTGCATATCAAAGCACAGCTTGCTCCAGTTAATTATTGTCTAGGCTCCATAAAGTTTTTTTTCTGCTTTGCTTGTGATTAGCTTACAGTGAGGTTTTTTTTTTACAAAACTGACACCATGCTGCCTAATAATATATTGAGAAAAACATCTGTCCTAATTGCATTTATTAAAATAATGTACATGCCCTGACTTACATTAAAATTCAACTTAAGAACAAATGTATCTTGTATGTAACCTGGGGACTACCTGTACAAATAGCAAAGTTTTATTGATATATGAAGTCACTGAGTAACAATATATTGGTATTATATATATATATATATATATATATATATATATATATATGGTTGAGTAGACCCCAGCAAGGTTTTTTAAAAACTGTCAGAAAAATTCACACTTATTTTAACAACCAAGTAACAGAGATACAACCATCTGTTTCATGTGTAAACCGTTTCACAAAGGCACTGGCTCTGTGGTGAGTAATTTAATTCTAAAACACTACTGCAATACTAAGTAATGGATCTATTAATGTTGATATCATATATAGCAAATGCACAGGCAGATCTGTATCCTTTAATATTTCATAAAATGTATTTTTAGATGTATCAAGTGTAAGTACCAAATTTGACTTTGGTATTAACCTGTTCCAATTAGCTATTTTGTAGCATGCATATTTAAAGGGAGCCAATCAGGTGTACTCCCCACAAATGTGTTGATAAGGGGCATGCTGCTTTTTCATTCTCTAGTCACATAGTTACATAGTAGGTTAGGTTCAACCACTAGGGAATTAAACATATCCCAGATATAAAACCCTAAAAAACATAGTTGGACCAGAGGAAGGCAAAGAAAAACCCTGGTACATGTTGCTTCAACAGGGGAAAAAAAATTCCTTCCTGATTCCATGAGGCAATCAGATGTTCCCTGGATCACCAGTCTCTGTTATTTTTACATTAAAGCCTTATTACCCAGTTTCTGTGCTTCTAGAAAAGCATCCAAATTTTTCTTAAAGCAATCTATAGTAGTTGCTGAAACTACTTCCTGAGGGAGCCGATTCCACATTTTCCTCCAGACGCAAAGAGTGCCCTCTTGTTCTTTGTAATAATCTGAAAGTGAATAATGGGGAAAACAGTTCTCTATATGGACCATTTATAAATTTATACAGGGTGATCATATGCCCCCATAAACGTCTCTTCTCAAGGGAGAATGAATTGAGTTCACCTAATCTCTCCTCATAGCTGAGTTCCTCCATTCCTTTTATTAATTTTTCTGAACTGGTGCCCAAAACTGAACTGCATATTCCAGATGTGGTCTGACCAATGCTTTGTACAGGGGCAGGGTTATGTCTATCTCTGCAGTCTTTTCCAATTTTAATACAAGAGTACTTTACTAGCTATAGATAGTGCAGCTTGGCATTGCATCCTTTTCCATTTCTGACTCCCCCAAATGTATTCCCCCTGGACAGTATGAAGCATGCATGTTGTTAGCTCCCAAGTGCATAATTTTACATTTATCTATATTAAATGTCACTTGAATATAGACATCCTGTATGACTTAATTCCATTACATAGCTTGGTGTCATCTGCAAACACAGAAATGGTACTTTTAATCCCAAACTCTATATCATTTATAAAGATGTTAAACAGTAAAGGTTCCAATACTGAACCCTGGGGTACACCACTAATAACTTTAGACCATTCAGAGTATGAATCAATAATTACAACTCTCTGGATGGTCTTTAAGCCAGTTCTCTATCAATTTACTTATTGACTTTTCTAAACCTAATGACCCCAACTTGCATATTAACCATCTGTGAGTACGGTGTCAAATACTTTAGCAAAGTCCAAGTACACTGCATAAACTGCTATTCCACTGTCTACCTGTTTACTTACTTCCTCATAAAAAGAGAGTAAATTTTGTTTGACAACTTGGGTCTTTCTTGAAGCCATGTTGACTATCACTTCTAATAATATTTTCTAGCAGAAACTACTCTATGTGGTCCTTTATGAACCTCTCTAGGACCTTTCCAACTATGGAAGTTAAACTAAGCGGTCTGTAGTTGCCTGGTAATTACTTTGCTCCCTTTTTGAAGATAGGAACCACATTGGTCTTACGCCAATCCATCAGTACCACCCCAGTGACTAAAGAGTCTCTCAAAATTAGAAATAATGGCTTTGAAATAACCGAGCTAAGCTCTTTAAGGACACGTGGGTGTAATCCATTGGGTCCTGGTGCTTTGTCAACCTTAATTTTGCCTAAATGTTTTTCAATCATATCAGTTTTGAGCCATTGTGATTCATTTAAGGTAGCGACTTTGTTATTATGAATTTGGACTTGAGCTCTGCAATTTTCCTTCGTGTACACAGAGCTAGCTGTAGTAAATCTGCCTTTTCTTTATTCCCAGTTACCAACCCAGGGACATCCTTGCATCCTAATTTTTGGAATGCCCTTTTCTTGTTCCTTATGGCTTTTTTAACATCAGCTGTGAGCCACAAAGGTTATAATTTTAGCCTCCTAAACCTATTACCCATTGGAATATATTTTTCAGTGTGCTTTTGTAGAACAGACTTGAAACTTTTCCATTTCTGTTCTGTGACCTTTGAGGACAATATTGTCTCCCAGTCCAAGTCACAGAGAGCCGCACTTAATAATGGAAAATTTGCTCTCTTAAAATTGAATGTTTTTATCTTTTTATCCTGTTTTTGCTTCCTGTTTACAGCTTTCCCTGCTTACATTAAAAAAATCATATTTAGGTCACTGCTACCCAGATTCTCTTTTATTTGCACATTTGTTATAAGCTCTGCATTGTTAGAAAGAACTAGGTCCACCAGAGTATCATTTCTAGTTGGGGCTTCTATAAACTGTACCATAAAATTATCTTGTAATAAATTCACAAATTTCCTCCCTTTTGCTGTTCCTATAGTGCCATTACTCCAGTCAATATCAGGGTAAGTGAAATCTCCCATGATTAAAACACTTCCACTTTTTGCTGCTTTATCTATCTGTGCTAGTAGTTGATGCTCTATTTCTTCCTTAGCACTGGGGGGCCTATAGCAGACTCCAATCATTAATTGTGTGTTATTCAACTCCACCCATAATGCCTCAACCTCATCGCTTGTTCCATCCGCAATTTCTTCTTTCACATTCACTTTTAGATCACTTCTCACATACAGACAGACACCACCACCCTTCTATTTTAGTCTGTCCTTACGAAAGAGAGTATACCCAGGAATTTTGACAGCCCAGTCATGTGAAGAACAAAGCCAGGTTTCAGCAATACCAACTAAGTCATAATTCTGTGCACTCATTAAGGCTTCAAACTCCCCTATTTTGTTTGCCAGACTTCTAGCATTGGTGAACAGGATCTTTAAACCATTGCTGCTTTGACCAGCACTGTTTGCCAAATCCCCTTGTTTTTCAGTACAACTAAAACTGCACAATCCAATGTTTGTTTGTAACATGGGAAGCTCCTTACAATTATCCATAATCCTCCCCCCAACTATCCCCAATCCACCATCCACTAGTGTCTGACCCCTGACTAACCTTTCTGCCACCTTATTTAACTGCCCCAACCCCTCTTTCCCAGTTTAAATATCCCCCCACCATTCCCCTAAATCTTTCCCCTAGCACAGCAGACCCCCTTTTATTTAGGTGCAAACCATCTCTGGCATACAGGTTGTACCCCAATGAAAAGTCACAGAATTTGAAGAGAAGAGAATACTGCTTATTTTAACAGTGGATAGTGTTGGCTGTGCTGTGGCTCCCGGGGCTAGATTGACAGAAATACAAATCCTTTGACAAAAAAAAAATATGTGTTTTTATATAGTGCCAACATATTACGCAGGATGAGTAAGATCATTCTAAAGAGTTGGGGCAGCTCTAGGAAAGTCCTGGAAGCATGCATGTGATGTTGTGAGTGAGGAAGTGAGTAGTAGGTCATTGGAGGAGCAAAGAGAGCAGCTAGGGGAGTATTTTTTTTTACCAGGTCAGAAAGGTAAGTGGAACAAGAACTGTGGAAAGATTTGAAGGCAAAGCTAAGGAGCTTGAATTTGATTCTAAAGTGAAATGGAAGCCAATGAAGAGAACTACAAAGAGATGCGGCGGAGGAGGAGTGGTGGGAAAGATGGAGTCTGGTTGCAACATTCATAATAGATTGTAGAGGGAGAGTCGGGTTAGTGGAATACCAGAGAGGAGGAGGTGACAGTAAGCCAGACGAGAGATAAGAGCATGTACAAGGAATTTGGTGGTCTCTAGGGACAAGTAGGGGTGCATTTTGGAGATGTTGCACAGGTGAAAGTGACAGGACCTGGAAATGTTCTGAATATGGGGGGTAAATGATAGGGCAGAACAGAAGGTGACACCAAGACAATGTGCCTAAGGGGACAGATGAATAACAGTGAATAAGCAGAGGAAAGATCAAGGGGAAGGAGGAGGGAAAAGTTGCCTTGGGACTTAGCTCTGATGAGGTCATTGGTCACTTTTGTAAGGGCTGTTTCAGTGAAATGGGCAGCTCCAAAGCCAGACTGGAGAGGGTCAAGGAGAGAGTTGGTGCTCAGTGAATCTTTTGTAGATTAGGGGCTCAAGAAGTTTGAAAACACATGGGAGAAGGGAGATAGGACAATAGCTAGAAGGTAAGGAAGAGCCTAGTGAGGGTTTCTTCAGGATAGGGAGAAATATGGCACCTTTGAAAGGGGAGGGGTATATACCAGTAGAAAGAGAGAGGTCAAATAGTTTGGGTAGGGCGGGGGCCAGGGTGGAGGAATGGGCACGGAGTAGATCAGAGGAAATTGGGTCAAGCCGATAGGTAGTAGATGGAGATGATGAGAGAAGAGAGGAGACCTCATCCACAGTAACAGGGCTGAGAGAGGCCAGTGATGGTTTGAAAGTGGAAGGGGCTGATATGGTTGGAGTGGCTCAGTGAGCAAAGACATTATGTCTGATTTTGTCAATTTTATCTCTAATGTAGGTGACTATGTCTTGGGCAGAGAAGGTAGTTGTGGGGGAAGCAGGTGTGGGGTTTTAGGAGAGACTCAATTGTTGAGAAGAGGCTGCGTGGGTTGGAAGCTTGAGAGGAAATGACTGCGAAGAAACAATTTTGCTTGGTGACAGTGAGTCCAGTGTTATGGTGTTGTAGTCTGACTTTGTAGTCCATTAAGTCATAGTATTAAGTATATCCATTAAGGCCATATTTCCTGCACTTGCACTCAGCTTTATAATTGTATAGATGTTTGGTGTGCTTGTTGTGCCAGGATCGGGAGTTAGCAGGATGGGGGTAGCGGAAAGGTGGCAGGGGCAACTTTACCAGAGAAAGAGTGTGGTAAAACTAAGTAGCAGCTTTATCTGCAGATGTGATTTTAGAGAGGCTGGGGGTTAGGAATGTAAGGCAGTTTGAGAATAGGTTAAGCTTTTACCAGTATTTAAAGGGGAACTTGCAACCAAGAAAAAGTTCTAAGCGTGTGTAGGTTACTAATCACTAACATTATAGCTTCTTCTATTCTATTCTTTTATTGCGTTTTTATTACCTGCACTGGTACAGAATTACCTATCATGTTCTAGTACAGTGTAGTAGCAAAAAAAGTATAAATTACTTAAATGTATTAAAAAGATATTACAGTGTATCTAAACTTTAGATGTGGTGGATGAATGAGTTTTCTATACACCAGGTATTCTGGCCAGGAACACACATCCTGTTTTAGGGTACTGTGCTGTATCTATGGAGGTATGATGCAGTTGCTCTTGGTCATCAGCACCTGTGAGGAGGGAAGTGTTAGATGGGCCACCAGTTTTTTAGATAGTCTTTACAAAAGTGAATAGCAAATCAAAGCCTAACATTTAGGCAGTTAATATTTACTTATAGCATAAAAAATCTAATATATTTGCATTAGACTTTTTAGAAAGTTTCAAAGAAAAATGAATATCCATTTTTGACTCGCTAAACATATCAATACAAAAACACGAACAATGATAAACATAACCACCAAATATAACAAGGAAATCTCTTTAAAACATTAAAGAGTAAGCATCTCATTTAATTATACCTGCAATTACAGAAAACATTTCTCTCAACAGTGGTATTTTGACACCAGCTGTGATGTAATTGTGAACGAGTGTATAATCTGACCAATTAAAAGCTTACTGTGGCTAGCAGGATACATTCTCAAAACAATATGGATATGTCACAAAATGAATTCTTTGCCTTTGTGAAGTATATTTTAAACTTTCAGTTCTATTGATTTTTCTGTGTAGCATGAAAACAATTGATGGTTTTAATTATGATTGGCAGTCTCACAGTATAGAATCAGAAAATTTGGGTGGTAAGTTTTGGTACAAACTGGTGTAGCTTTATATAGGGGACATGGTTTACTTAAGATTGTTTGTCATGCTGTAGACCTAATAAAGAAGAGATAACTTTTACAATGTTTGGCATTGCCAGATATTTTTTATGGAAATATAAAATTGAAGTGATGTATATTGGTTGTACATGTTTGTGGATTGTTATACTAAAAAAAAGTTGTAATTTTACATGTACATAAAGTAAAAAGTCAGTGTTGCCACTATAGGATATGCATAAGCAGTCAGGGCTTTGTAGACACATTCAGTTATATATTCTTGCACATATATATATGTACATTGAAATTCATATGCACAAGATCCAATTATGTTCCATTATGGTATGATACATATAATGACTATCATTAGTATAATGAGAAGACTATCATGAGAGAACTTAAGTGATCCAGCAAACCTAGAATATATCTGTTCCAGGATTGAAAACAGATGCCAACTAATAGGTAATGTTTTTAAGAAATTCATTCCAGGTTTTCTGACTACTCAGGTTCTCCCATGATAGTCTATCTTCTCCAATCTTGAATAAATCAGGCACAAAATGTGCAGTATTTTGTAAACTAAGGTTATCATTTTTAAATAACACCACAGGCACATTGGTGCTGGTTATTAAAACAGGTTAATTTAGGTTTTAGCATGACTTCTGTTCATGCCCCTTGGCACTTCATGGGAATTTACCTTTTCATTAAAGCTATTGAGGTCAGAAGTCCTTACCCCAACAACAGATACTGGGCTTTTGTCAACACAATAAAGAAAACAAGCAATCCAACTAATGCTTGGGCTTTTTGCTGAGCTTCTTGAATTTGTAATTTATACTGTAGTGACAAACAGCAAAGTTTTATTTAACAGATTCCCTACACTAATGCTGTTTTTCCAGGTCTAGAAAAAAATTGGTTATATCAAGTCATTGCAATAAATGCAGTAAGGTACCACATAAGATCTGTTGGAGTCATTTAATTAATTCATAATTAAAAAAGTAAAATCACTCTTGCATGTAGAAGTGAAGAACATTATGGAAACAGTAACAGTCGCTTCCACTAAGAGCCATCATTTTATCAAGATATTTCAAAAGGATCATTGGATATAACTGCCTAAACAATACATATAGAAAAGGATAAAATGACCTGTTCACTTACAAGTTTATGGCGATGATGACTACAAAAGATGAATCATTTTACAAGACTGCTAAAAAAGACATGTTGCAATCAGGATATTAATATATGGGAACAGTACAGCTACTTATGCTATTAGAGGACTCACACATTATGAATCTGATATTATTAATTATGAGATGGAGTACTTTCAGCAAGAAGCAGAAATACACACTCAAACGAGCTCTCAGAATCAGCCATTCTACTCATTATGTTGTAGCTAAAAAGAAACATACATTTAAAAAAAAAAGAGCATCAAAGTGAACATTTGGTAAGGATAAATGTATGTATTTATCTGTAAATACCAGCCACAAAAGATATACTATTGAATTGCATAACCACTTCAGATTTGTTACTGTATGTATGTTTTTTCTGTACAGGATCAGTGGTTGTGTTTGTGAACATTTTTCCAGCAGAGGCTGCTATTCTGTTTAATGCTACATGAAAGATTGTTTTAAAAAGCAGGAATTACAAGACACTTTGGTCTAATCCAATGGTTATTAGATGCTTAAAAAGTATCTAAAACCCCTACAGCTGGTGGCAAGTACCATAGATTGAGCTAACACTTGAATCTCCAATATAATGTTATATGAAAGGGTTTTCATTAAAGAAATGTACTGCAAGTCCATCTTCAGTAAATGATTGTGAATGAAAAAAATATTTCTTTGCATTGTGTTTATCTGCATGTGAAACAGTCAGTGTTACAAACAAAGTGATAAAACAAATTCACACCAATGTAATATGATGAACCACAGGACTTCCAGTGATGAAAGAAAGCTGTGTTTAAAAGCCCAAGAGCTTATATTACTTCTAAGAACATAATGCAGTCTTGTACGCTGCTTGTTTCTAAACTAATGTAATGTGTTTGCCTGGTATCACATATCAGTCATATCAATCTTTGCTGTGATGGATTTGTTACAAACAGAGAAGCTAACAGCATCACTTTGCCTGAAGATGAATATTTTGGAATATGTCAGTTTGGGGGAATTTGAGATGAGTATATTATGACTGCTGAGATTTGCATTGCTATTATTATACATTATAAACTTTTTGGCTGTTCTTTTAAGATAATATTACATTTTATCAGTTCTACTAAGCAGAAACTAAAGTGGACAAGACACTACTTCCCACAAAAACCATTTACTGTAAATGATTTTGAGTGCCTCTCATTATTCTTTTAGATCCTCCCTTATGTTGTTTCCTGACCAGAGAACATACATTAAGATCGTTCCTAAAAATAGTAATTATTATTTAAAATAAAGACTTCTCCAAGACTTTTCTAGATTTGTCAGATTCTCTAAAATGGTCTTCCTAATACTATTTTGATTGCTCCTACCACCTGCTTATTTAAAAGAGCTCTTAAAACACATCTTTTCAAACTTGCCTACCTGTCATCGTCTGTTTCCTAAAACCTTCACTACTTCCCAACATTCCATATCCCCCCTCCTATTGTGTGCTGTTTCCCTACCTCTTAGATTGTAAGCTTTTTTGGACAGGGCCCTCTCCTCCTTCTTTGTCACTGTCTGTATCTGTCTGTCATTTGCCCTATTTAATGTACAGCCCTGCGTTATAATATTCTCATTATTTCCATTGATACCAACAAGAAACCCCAGGCAAACAAGTTGATCTCTTTACAGCAAGAGGTTTGTATACATGCCGAACCCCTACTATGTTAACAACAGTATCAAGAGTGAAGAACAAAATACTATTAGCTTTAGACCTGGTTATACCCTAGGAGGCATGTTAAATTGTATAGGTTTATATGGAAAGTGCCTTTTTAAGACTAGATATGTTTTTTAATATTATTATTATTACTGTATGTATTTAACAGCAATATATTATATAGCACTGTACATGAAATAGGGTAGTTGCAAAACAGGGGAGAGGACCCCCACCAAAAGTGCTATCATTCTAGGAAATCCCATGATTGTGGCTAAAAAACATATGTGTGTCTAGTATGGATTATTAAAAATGCTCAAAAATGCACAACACTTAACTGTAATTCATAAATGTGTCCAATAATGTCCATTTTAGAGTGATGAAGCCCCACTCAACCCCACATACCTAAAATTAAAATAATAAGGGGCACTTCTTTGTTTTCTACTTTTTAAATCGACTTTTATAACTACTTAATTAGTCTCTGATGGTCTTATTTTGAAGATGCATATGCAACCGATAAAAATCTGTTGTGACGATAACAGTAACAATGGTAATCTTCACACTACTGATCTCCACTATCTCATAGGAAAATCAGAAAAGTGACAATCTCCTTGGTTCCTTATAAAGTGGTGATCAGACATGTTTTACATATCGTGCTAAATAGAATGATTACTATATTGTACGCTGACTGTAGGGCGATCTTGCCCAGGATAGAGATTGCCCTGATTTATTAAAGCTTTACAAGGCTGGAGAGAATACACTTTGATCAGCACCTTTGCAGCGCTAGGTCGCAGGTTCAATTCCCAGCCAGGACATTATCTGCATGGAGTTTGCAGGTTCTCCTCTTGTCTGCGTGGGTTTCCTCTGGGTACTCCCGTTTCCTCCCACATCCCAAAAACTTGCAGTGAGGTTAATTGGCTTCTCCCTAAAAATTGACCTTAGACTACATTAATGAAATATGACTATGGTAGGGTAATTAGATTGTTAGCTTCTTTGAGGGACAGTTAGTTACATGACTATGGACTTTGTACAGTACTGCGTAATATGATGGCGCTATATAAATACTGTGTAATAATAATAATCACTGAAGCTGGGTAATCCAGCAAAACTAGACTGAATCTGATTCAGGATTGAAAACATTTACTAACAAATAGCAAATGACTTCCGTTCCAGGTTTGCTGGATCACCTAGCTTCACTAATGAAAGTGTATTCTCTCCAGCCCTGGAGAGCTTTAATAAATCAGGTCAATTTTGTCCTCTCCATCTAGCTCACCCCAACCTCTGAAGCCTTCCAACCTATCCCCTCTCTTTCCTTTTAAACAAAGACACAGGATATATTTGCAATTTGCCAACCTACAGAAACTCAATATCACCTTTTTTAACATCCAGATACCTTTTCTACCATTTGAAGATCCATGAAAGTACAGAGCCACTCACCTTTTCCTGGATACATCTGTTCACCAAAACAGGGCTCCCAGCTGCTGACACACCGCCTCAGGGATAGTTGCATCTGTATCCACCTCTGTGGACACGACAACTCTGTGTCATGCGAGGCTCCACCTATGCAGGAACTCCATACCCTGATGGGAACCACCCTCCACTGCCTAATCTGAATTAACCCTACCCCCTTTCATAGACCTCCAAAACCTACCTGCTGACATGACAATGTATCCCAAAACCAACGGAAGAGATCATGGGAAAGCTTGGCTCTGTCCTCTCTAAGCCAACCACTGACCTCTCCCACACCTTAAACCCTCTTATATCTAAAACCCACCTTTCACCCTTTATCATTTTCACCTATGATCTAATTTAAGGCTGTTTACCTCCTGTTGTCAAGGGCCAAGTTCTGCATACACATTTATTATTTGTCTAACACACAGTGGAAATCCTTGCCTGTTTGTGGCATTTAAGGGCTAAGTTTTTAGCTGTAATGCAATTCAATGGTATTAAAATGTACCTAATAATGTTATTTGCTAGGTTTCTATATTGTCTTACTGATGCTCACTAACTGTTTATACTTGGGTATTCACACCCTCCAGGTTTTGTTTATGGATGATGGTTAAGATAACTTTCTTTCTTTAATGAAACCTGGACTTCTATGATTTTAAGGCAACAAGAAGATTTAACAGATTTTTATTTCAGAATACAGTTAAAAATATTGTCACATATGAGGGAGTTCTAATGCATGCTGGAGCATCATTGAAATAACTTTTAATATAACTTTGTGAAAATATAACTTTATTTGCTTGCTCCTCCAGGTCCTGGGTGGGACAATGGATAACTAATTAAGTGAAAAGCTCACCCACAATTTGGAGCATCGAATGGAAGGGAAGGGTACAAATAAAACAAGGGATAAGGTAAGTAAGAAACATTCTTCTGTTTCCACTAGACCTAAATCTGCATTTAAACCTTGTAGTGTATTTGTAGCCCCACTGCAAAGGATTTTTTGTAGAAGCTGGAGTTTAGCTTTAAATATATTTTTTAACGGAAGCAGCATAAGTACCTGAAAATGACTTGGTTTCATCCTAACATGTCTTACAATACAGTCTGCACAGCACAGATGAAAAAGTGACAAAAAAAGAAGCAACACAAAAAGCCAGTTGAGTGTGTAGTAATGCAAGAAGCATACTAATATAAGCAGAGAACACATTTACAGAGATTAGCTCATCAGTTTGCTGCTTCTTATTTCACTGTCAAGTCATAGGCTAGGGGTGTAAGTGTTGCTGAACTAAGGCTGAAAAATACCCACTCTCTTTTATACAGACAGGTCTGTGTTGTGTGGCATAGATGTAAAAATGTCAAAACTGGATGGTTTGCCAGGTTAAAAAAATGTAAATTAAAGAAATTGAAACTGTTTCAGGCAGTCACATATCTAAAAGTTTCAAGAAAGAGAAGGACAGGTAAGGAAAAATTACATATTGGCTGAGCTAGACTGGTGATAACATAGAAGAGAATTAAAGTCTCCTTGAGGCGGACAGCCTAAGGCAAAATATTTGACGAAATCCTGTATTTCTAATTGCTAGTGTGTTTGCAGCATCTGTACATAACGAAACAAGGAACTAATGGAAGTTCATTGGGAAATTACAAGAGCTCTTCATTAGGTAACAGCAAAATTTCAGCTGCTCCATTTCTGGGAAAAACAGCAATATTAACTGATGACATAGGGAACTACCAGGAAATTGCTGTAAATGTATTTTTTATGAATAATTTTAAGATAGTAAGGTTAATTCAATTATCCTACAGCTAAAAGTAATCTTGGAGGCTTAGGCCTAGCTAACATAGAATAAACAATTATTGTTGGTAATTAGATAAATTTATTGGATCTGAAGACATTGTGCAGGAAAATCTGAAGTGGAGAGATTGAATAAGTTGTCACGCATAGATCGATTGAAAGTACTGTACACATCATGTACAAACAATTAATCAAACCCAATCAAAATTCCAAATGGAATTGAAATAATTTTCTATTGGAGAAAAATGACTGGATAGAGGGAATTTGATACATGTGCTGTGTTTTGGGTTTTCTGGCCAGTTGATTATACTATTGGAAAACTGATCAGGTTAGTCAATTGCAAAACTACAAAGAAAATCTGTTCATGTGTTCAGGGCTTTACATTAAAACTATCCACGGCTAGAGAGGATACACTTTCATCTGTGAAGCTGGGTGATCCAGCAAACCTGGAAATCGCCTAACAATATGGTTAGTCTGATGCCATGGGCAAAAGTCTGCAAAACAAAAATTTAGGTTTAACATTCCTGCCAGGAAGAGCACAGCAATAAGCTACTGTTGATGTTTATGTTCTTCATTAAAATTTTGCTTTAGGTGTTGAGCAGATTTAGATTTCCTATATGATATAGATATGGCCTATAAAACTACGTTATTGCATCAGGCTAAAGCCTGTTATAGTCACTTGTCTGGCATCTTGGGCCATTTATGTGACTATCAAAGTTGATAAAGTAATGTAAAATAATAAAAAAAGAGCTATCTATTTCTTTATCATAAAACACTGGCAAAGAAAAGAGTTAAAGGGTTCAAAATTATTTCATAATGGTCCTCAGTTTCTTTGTCACACTGCATTCTCTTCTAATTGAGGCATGTCCTTTGCCCTACTTATTTTAGTTCTGTGCAAAGATTAACAAAATCACTTAGATTCAGTGTTAATGAATCATAATGATGCTGGGAATTATGGTAGATTTCCTTGAAGTTATTCTAAAACAACTGGTGCCTAATGGAAAATAAAGCCTAATGGAAATAGAGCAGCCGTTTTTCTTCTTTCGTTTAGCCACAACTGTCAAATTTATTGTTCTGTGCTATTCAGTTCATACAATATCTATTCTTTAGAACATTATAATCACTGTCTTTCAGTACATTCTGTAGCTCTATTTATTTACTAATAGAAACAGAAAAGGGAGCATAAACAATACCTATTTTTTTAATTGTACTGCATTTAGTGATATTAATTTAATGGAAATAGTGTAAAATACAAGGTTATAGGGTTTTGATATGCTTTTTATTTTAGTTAAAGCTACAATATTGAAAAAATAACATTTTGCAATATAGTCTAAAAGGATGATTTACTTAATGACTTAAAAATGTTCACACAGTAAATTGTGTAAAGACTTATTACAAATCATGCGAACAATCAAGTAAACTAAATATTTGCAAAATGTAGTGTAGTAAATTAGCATTATTATATCTATGTTTTACTTCCTTTATTAACTCCATTACAGAATACCTGACACTTCCAGAAGTGTTGAATGCTGAAAAGGCATATAGAGGGGAAATAAAATGAACAATCCAGCCAGAGAGATTAAATTAAAAAATTTACTCTGGATTTACTTTTGCCCTCAAAAAGCTATTTATGGTACTTTATTTTTGTATGGGTTACTTTGCTTAGTAGCTTCCACTTTTTACCATAATCTATAAAGTAGAAAAACAATAGTGGTCGAAAATCACATAATGGAATCTGAATACATACAACACACATATTGTTCCCTTCTTTTTTTTAACTGTGAACATCCTCTATATAAATATTTTACTACTCTTCACACTTATCATTCTGAAATTATTGGTAACGGTACTCACCTGTCTAATGGGCATTAATAGCTGCCTACAGCTATGTCTTATGAGCAATACTGTAGCAGTAAGATGTTGCAGCTACAGATTCATTAATTACCTGTTTATGCTGCTAGAATGTTAATGAAAGGTGTGTTAAATTACAACTGTTAACCAAATGAAATCACAGCAAATATTTACAATTATAGCCAGGAAATTTTTCCAATTATAGTGTAATAGCCAAAAAAGGCCAAAATTATATGTGAAAAAATGTCTGTATAGAACAGGAACTATTTGTTGTGATTTTACTTGCTTGAAAGTCAAAATATATTTATGTTATATTATAAAGGGCTATCAGGTATCATATCATAATATTATATTTAAACATTTGTACCAAGTCAACCAAAGTTTCTTATATACTTAGAACATCATCCTGCATACCACAGCACTGGGATTTTGCAATGTCAATTTATTTGACATGTCAGATGGCTAGAGTGCCAATAGCCAATAGATTATTGACGCTGGGATGCTAATAGATGGTTGGTCTTTGTTTTTACAAATACTCGTTATATGGGCTGGCTACCTTCACTCCCACACATGCATGTACATTCATGCCATACGATCCCACGGGATGAAGGTAGAATGGTATGTGTAATAGACATTGCGTTCATTGCAAATCTGCCTATGGGAGCTACATTAAAGATGAGTGAAAAAAAAACAGATACCAAGATCTATGAGGGGAGAATACTTAAACAATAGTGGTATGTAGTGTCTATACTAAAGTTAAAAAAATGTCTGTATATAAGAGGAATTAGATGGTGTGATTTTACTAGTTTAACAGTCATACATTATATTTTTCTTATGGGCTATCAGGTATCATATCATATTATTATAGTATGATAAAATTGTGACTTCCTATAAATAAGCTACAAGTATATCGATATAATAATAGTATATAATCCTATAATTGCGTATAATTATAATATAATTGTGACAATACTGCAATTGTGACTGATAATTTGATCTGATCTAATCTGATAATATAGTATACAGTGTTGCACTGACCAAAATTATCATGTTGGCTGCAGCTTACTGTAAAAGATAGAAACATACATATCTAAGTGGTAAGATGTCATTAGATGATCCTGAGCAGAGACACTTTTTTGCCCGTGCTTGGGCTTTGTGTGGTTTTGGATGATACTGAGCACAGACGCTTTTGGATTGGATTCTGAGTTCTGATCTAAATTGAACTGACCACCACTATTGATAACCATCTCATGTCTATGACTGCATTACCAGATAAAGTATCTCCCTCAGACCTAAGATCTAAACAAAGCAAAAATTGTTTTGAATAATGGGAAAATTTAATAATTTCCTAATGTAATTTCATAACCATTTTTGAGATGGGCTTCTCTTGATGTCTTTTAGCTATTTAAAGGAATTTAAGGCTTAACTACGCATACATAAGACTGTTTAAATATTATATGAAATCAGTTATTTGTTATGGCTGTATTAATAGCGATATTGAGCTGTGATTCTCCGTGTTACATTAATCACAAGTAAACTTTTATTCCTGAGCAGGCTTTGATATATTTTACAATGTTTGGCCTATTTCCAAATAAATGATTTGGGAGCATTCAAAGTAAAATCTGCTTGCCAGAACCTTGCTATACAAAATACCTATCAGTAAAGAACCAAGAAAGCATTTCAAAATGGATTGAGAGAAGCATGCAGAATCTGAAAATGCTTCAAATAAATGACGTGAAAAAAACTGTAAATGGGAAATTTAACAGCTATCCTTTCCCATCCTGCAGATTACTATTGCTCTTGATGTTTGCCTGTGATTTATCTACAAAGTAAAAAGTTCATGTTTATCCCTCCTTAACTTCTAAGATGCAATTTATATTTATCCTTAGGTCCATTTTTAAGGGATTCTTCAGCGGAGGCATCATAAACGGAGCTACCAAACTGGCCGCTAAAGACCAGAGTTGTGAGCACTTGGGTGTATTTTCACAAAAAGCAGTCTTTTAATGCATTGTGTTTATGAGGGTAATGTGAACCAGACAAAAATTCAAATGTTGGATTTTGCATAAATCATTCTGTAAAGAACACAGTATTTTGTGGGGTGCTTATTTCTTATTATATATTTGTTGAGCAATAGGCTTGTCAGATAAAATTGAATATTTATGTTCTCAATGTATGATATATAGATTTTTAAACTGTTGTCTTTTCCTAATTTTTCTTTATACTGCATATACAAATAATAGGCACATGGTATTTATATTAAATACATATTATATTGTACAATGTTCTTCCTCAATTCAGTTTTCTTTTAGAAACACAAATGTTTAAAGAAAAAGTGAGTTGTCTTTTCTATTCCTTATACATTACATTTTATATAAAATATTTTCGAATTTTTTGTCTGCTATCCAATGTCTATCTACCCAGAATTCACTTTTCTGGCTGGGTACGTAAGGTATTCTTATTTTATGACCCATGAAAACTGTTGATTTTTTAACATATCTGAACAGGCAAAAGTTGGATCTTCATTCAAACTGTGCCTACAGGTAAAAGGGTACATTTACACAGAGGACCTGATTTATAAAAGCTCTCCCAAGACTGGAGACAATAGACTAACGTGTCAACCTGAGTGATATAGCAAACCTGGAATGGATCTGGTCCAGGATTTAAAACATTTGCCAAAATACTATCAAATTATTTTAAGAAATCCATTCCAGGTTTGTGGGATCACACAGATTCTACCATGATAGTCAATCATGTCCAATCTTGGAGAGCCTTATTAAATCATTCAAGGAGTGTCTGCAAACTGGCTAGCATATCCACACCATTTAAACTCAATATTAAGATAACTTACAGCAAAAATATTTTTTGAATATTTATTTTAAAAACTGAAAATATCCTTCTTGTTTGTATTTTGTTTGTATAGTTTTACTAGTTTTTTTAAGAAATCTTTATATGCACAGATGAAATGTCATAAAACATCGTACACAACCAAGGTGAACAATCCATTGGTCATACTTTTTTTTTTTTTTTTTGGGGGGGGGGGGGGCAAGAATGGTGACAGAAATGGCTTTGTACAATACTTTAACTATATAAAATGCACATCATACACCCTTGTACCACTAATTTTAATTGGAGTGAGGGTTGTTTACAATTGCGACAAGAACTAAACATTTATCTGCAAAAACTCTCTGTTTATATCTGTGTTACTATAGAAATAAGCTCAACTCCCCAATAGATTCAATCAGTAAATCAGTGTTTTTCTCTATATGTCCAGAGCAGTGCAAAGACAAGAAATCACACACTGTTCGCTGGAGAACTCCTGTACACTTTATAGCAGTGGTTCCCAACCAGGGTTCATTCAAAGGTTGTTAGGGTTTACTTGAGCAATGATCTATTTGTGACCCTCAGTGAGTTTAAGTGACACTAATAGTTTTTAGGGCTATTTGTAAGGATGTCCTTCTCCCATTGGCCAGCAATTTAAAAAAGCATTCTAAGAAGCATGTTAAGAAATACATTCCAGGTTTTCTCTATTACCCAGGTTCACCGATGCAAGTGTATCTTCTCCAGCTTTGTAGAGCTTTATTAAGGCAGGCCCCTAGTGGAAATGAATAAGCATCCTTTTGAGACTTATAAAATGGCAGTGGTCGCTACACAAGAAAATATCTCTAACATAGACAGATAAAGTAGTACAATCTAGTGTTTCTAGCACTCCCCTACTCTCTCTAAAATAGAATATTATTTCTGCGGTCCCAATCAGGCTACACATATCAACTGCATATGCGTTCATGGCTCATGTAATGTTACTGAGAACAGTATTCTCATGTTTGATTAGAGGCTGACAATATATAAATTACTAGTGTTGCATGCAAAGACCCATTAGGGGACACATAGGATGATATAAAGCTAATTATTTTTCTAAGATTTATTGTGACCATAATAAAATGTGGTTGGTCAATTTATTGAGGGCTAAAGGATATATTTAAGTTGTCTTAAATAAGTAAAAAAGTTTGTTGATGATGTAATTAGCAAGAATAAAGGTGTTATAAAGGTATCCAATGCTTCTTACAATCCAACTATCAGTGATTTACAGTGTGAAACATCTTTGGGACATCATTTAACTGAACCAAAATCAAAGAAAGGTAAAATCAGAACTCAATTTCTCCAAAAAGTTAAGAAATATAGTTTTGTTTAAGCTTGTTACAGGGTCAGAGGTTATTACCAAACAATACTAATTGACCAATATTACAGGTAGGAAAAAAAAGTTTTCAAACCACTTCTATTTTTGTAACAACATTCTTTGTTTTAGAGAAATAAAGAGAAGTGGCATGGACCAGAAAAAAATAGTATGTATATTATCAGAAGAGACATAAGTATGAAATCCTCAAACATCACAAAGAAATCTGCCAAAACAAAGTTAACAAACGTCAAACTAACAAATGCCAAAGGAGAAGAATAACTCTTCAAAAAAATAGAAGTGCTTTCCTTTACCGACTCCTAACAAAGTCCTATAAGTCACTATTGGGAAGAATTATCTATTTCTTTTAACCAACTTACATTAAGAGAAAAGGGTCCCAAAAATATAACAACAACCATACAAGTTTCCCAGAGCTATACAACCAGTCTAAGTATATTAAATATATAATGTCTCCAAGGTTCAAGATTCTATAGGAAATATCTGAATGCTGGAGAGGCAAATGAGCCACAAGAGGAAAACATAAGAGGCATGGGGGTATTCAACCTAATGTCCCATCACAAATACTCAGATTCCACTAGAAGGATGATAACTCTAAATACTCATATCTTTACATAGTGTAATGTATTCACTATCATTGATCAGGATTGATGGGATACAGAGCACGTTTGACCATTCAACCATTCCATTCCACAACACAGAAATATCCCAAACTTCAAGTTCCTGACTTTTTGGCTATTTTGGAAAGCTCCCTTTTTGTTAATTGTACATCCCACATATTTATCTATGGATTTTCCCCAGATTCCAGAAGATAAAAAGAGAGGAATGTGGGAAGTCACAATACAAGCAATAAGGGTAAATCATACTAATCTCTAATTTATAAGGAATAACATTTGTTATGAAGTCAACCAAAGTCATACATATACTTAGAACATCATCCTGCATACCCCAGCACTGGGTTTTTGCAATGTCAATTTATTTGACATGTTAGTTGGCCAATTTTCCTACAGTGCCAATAGCCAGTAGTTTATCGATGCTAGAATGTCTAACAGATGGCTGGCCTTGTTGTTACTATCTTCACTCCCACACATACATGCAAACTAGTGCAGTGGGATCCCACATATGTATAATAGCCAAAGTATGATAGCCAAAGTGTTCATTAAAGATCTGTAAACAAAAAAAAAAACATGCCAAGATCTATGAGCGGAGATGACTTAAACAGTAGTGATATGCAGTGTCAATAGTAAAGTTATTTTTACTTTTAAAATGCAATAACAAATGTATGGTACAATTGTTCCACAGACAGCACAATGCAGGTTTAATTAACAAAGATTAGGAATCAACTACAAATTTGACATTTACTTTCTTATTCACCAATACTTTTGCTCCACTGATTATTATTTAGATAAGTCCCAAACTAGGTTTACAGGTTGCAAGATATAAGCTGAGGGTGAAATTGGTGAATATATTTAGAAATTTGTCAGAATAGGTCAGGATAGAAATTCAGCAAAACAAGTTTTCAAAACAAGTGAAAATAGGTAAAACTGTAGAAATAGCCATGTACATATCTAGATAAACCAAAAGAAGATTCTCAGTCACTATCTGAGTGCATTAAATCTTTCAATACTGGTGATTACAGCATTATCGCCTCTGATGAAGTGACCTGATTAGGATAGTAGATAGTGCTGGGATTAAACTAACATGAGGAAACATTTCTGGACAAATGCTTCATTTAAGGACAAAAGGCTTCCAGGTTACTAAGGTAGCAGGATGATTTGCTATGCATTAGGTGCTGATCATGTACATTTACTACTATCTTGGGATATTACTGTCGAAATTCAATCCTGACAATCTTGCAAGAAATCAAAGCACTAGGCTGTAAATGTGCGATATGAAATACAGACGAATGTGAATTTAATGATAATGATGTTTAACCCATGTATTACCTAAACTTGCTATTTCAATTAACGGTGTTGCTTTCACAAAAGAATATAGTCTGTTTATATAACAAAGTGATTTTTTACTTTGCAAGGCAATGTTCACCTAAGTAATGAAGTGAAGTTTTGCTAACTTTAACTATCCAATCATCTGTGAGCCAAAGTCCTGTTTTTTAGGATTTCCTTGCCTATTAGTGGGTATTCTTTGTGAATTAAGCTAAAGGCCCAAGCTCCTTTATTATATTCCTACTAATGCTATCTTAGACACATAACTACCCTTCAGGGAAATCAAAAAAAAAATCTTGTTTTTGGGGTTCTCCTTATTCTAAGTACATGTGATAAGACTGAAATATGAAATTTGAGACAGGAAAATAAGAATGCTAAACTTTCAGCTTCCAAGTTGGGTCCTAAGCCTCCTACTAGCTGCATAATATTGTAGGCGACAGAGTAGATATGGTTAATTTGATCTAGCATCTCCACATTTTAACATTTCCAACAGACTGCAATTGTGTATATTTTTAAGGAAAAAAATTTGGAAGAATTATTTTTATGAGATATTTACTACCACTATTACTTGTACTGTAATTTACATAAACATATTTTTATAAATATCTGTTCTTTAGTCATGTGTTTAAGTGTCTTGAGTTTGTCTTCATGTCTACCACTCATTATAGAAGATCAGAAGAGCAATTAGCTAGCATTGATACAGATAGAGTGTCATTTACATAGATTTAGCCTAGATTCTGATATTAGGTACATTGCTCCGTATAACATTTTAACACCCAGACATACATACCATGTTTTTATGATACTTTATATAAGGTATCATCCTTCTTCAGACAATTTCTATAAAAATGTTATCAGTAGTTAAAGGATGACCAATGAATATTTACCACAATTGAACATATATTTCACAGGATACACAATGGAGTCTGTGCATTACAACATATTTTTTAAGGGGTCACATCACATAAAAACAAGCGTATGTGTGTGACATAATGACATTCAACAATTTTAAATTAATTTTGGATAAAAGGTCCTACAATATTGCAAATGAACAACAGTTTGCATAAAACTAATTATACAAAGTTGAGCAAGAGCACAATATATGTTTTGTGCTGATTGTAGAATGCAAAAACGAAATAAATAAAATAAAACATTGACATGAAAACTAGACCAAAGGTTTCCCCATACAAATATCTCTGCCAAGTTTATTTCCATACACAAAGAAAACTTGCTCCTCTTCTGTTTTATTATCATCAGCTAGACAGAGCCAGCTAATGTGTATACTTTTTGTACTGGAGGTTTGGTGGAGGCAAATTACAAAAGCACCACATACATCAAATACTGAAATAATTTCTTCCTTTGTTGCTTTAACTGGCTTTCTGAAAGCAAAGCAGATAATAAAGCAGACACCATTTAAAATCATATCTACTACAAATGAAACATAATAAAGAAAAAAAATGTAATTAGTTTTTAATGAAACCTTCTTCCTATATTTGCGTGTTTAGTGCTAGTTTATGGGATGCAATTTCCTTACACTTGAAAACCAAGCAGACTACATTATCTAATTGAGTTTGATGACAATGCCACCTGTTGAAAGCATGAAAAACTCTTCTCTTTTTGTTCCTGAAATCTTTCATCCCATTCAAGAACACAGGAAAACTGGAAGTTATCTGCTTTACAATACACTTGAATACATGTACAGAGATATAGGCGTTTAGCGGAAATATGGAAGATGGTCTCTAATTCGAATGCAAATGCGGTCATTATGAAAGCTTCTCTTTGTAATGGCCTGAATCACTGCCTATGCATAATATGTATTCTTGTACTTCCTGCTCTTTAATCAATCTGCTCTTAATCTACAGTTACATTGTACACATAAATAAGGATACTTTGAAAGGGGCTGTGATACAATGCAAGCTACTTCTTGAAAAGGCTATGATGATATCAGTCATTTCCCCAGACCTAGATCAAATACTAATTCAAGGTAGTTAATAGGTTTATTTTCAGTGCCTTAGAAATGGTTTGTACAAGAGTCAGGTGATTGCCACTTCTATCAAGGCTCACTGACACAAGTGTTTTACTTCACTTAAAAGCTAATGAAAAGGCAAACTACTGTAAACATACATTCAATATACATGCATGTCAACTGTTTTATCTGCCCAAGAATTTAAGTTTATTCTTCCAGGCCAAATAGTAGCAGTGCAGGGGTGATGACCTGACTTTTCCCTACAGTAGTTAAAGCCTAACTTCAGACTACAGAAAGATTACAGAAGCTTACATTAATACTTTTACACACACACACACACATATATATATATATATATATATATATATATATATATATCATAGCAATGTACCATTATATTTTATACCAATGAAGCTTTAGTTACAACAGTTTTGATATTATACTTGTTTTCTATTAGAAAACGTAATAGTCTCTAGTGTTTTGTTTATATATCTTCTTCAAGAAACATTTTGTAAAATAATAAATGTAATAGTAGCAAACTGTATAATGTTTCTGCAGTCTTTTAAAACATTTTTGGTCAAAATAAACGTAAGGTTTTTGTCTATCTTCAGCATGACACACACTAGCAAGGACTGAATTATCTTGTTAAAGTGCATAGGCACCAAATCTTTAATGATGTAAGCCCAGGCCTGTGCTTTAGGCACAGCCCCAGTATTCAAAATTTTCTCTTGCTTTTCTAATAATGCCAGAGGGTAGAATAATGAATAAGACACCTTCTTATATATGAGATGATTTTCTATTTATGACCTAGTGCTGATAGAAGAAAATGGAAGACATATGTTAAACTTGTCAACTATTTGAAGGCATATATATCTTAGCCTCTGCCACCTAACATTTTAAATTTTATAATAAACATACAAATTAAGCTGACATTTTAGGAAACCAGGATTTTAGCTGTTTTTTGCCAATTTCCTGATAATGAATGCTAAAACCTAATTGCCTGCAGTGGGCGAACAACAAAAGAAAACAATCTTTTTGATAATCCCATAGTGTTTCAGTTTGTCAATTCTTTATCTATTAACTCTCTGAGTTTAGCATCGAGAAAACACACATCTGTGGTTGAAACACATAAATGACATGAAGCTTGATATGGGTGTAACATAACAGCATATCTGACAATGTGTTACACCTTTCCACACTTGTTATTATTGTTTCTTTACACTGACATTTTTTCATAAAGCTTTTAACAGCAATTCTGCTTTATAAGAAACCTTCAAGATAGACAGATAGACAGAAATCTTCAAGATGGAGAGAAACAAGGGGAAATGATTTTACACCAGGTATAACCCTTAAAAAAGACTCACTTCAAAATTGTGACCATTTATAAACATTAGCCATATTTCATGTAGTATTGTAAATCCGATGTACAAATTTGTGGCATTTATTGCTAACAACCTTACCTCCTTCAATGAGAAAGTTGATTTTTATGGGTTAATGTTCTTTGAAAGTTGTAAAATGGAAGCTATATGTTTGGCTAGGTCAGTTCCTTACCTCCTTTTTAACATATCATACTTGTTTTTCATTAGCAGTCACTTGATTTGGACTAAATAATTTTAATATGACCACATGAAGCATGTATTGTTACCAGGTGACACAACTACTTTACTAACAAGATTTTACTGCTATATTGCTAAAAAATTGTACTATCAATAAAGAATGTTGCGTTACTCCTCAATGGTTGCACTAAACACCTGGAAATTAAATCTTTCTAGTATAGTAAAGCAAAATGTATTCAACTCTTTGGTGGCTTACTATTGGCAGTGTCAGAGGACCATGTTCCCTACCTGTGGTTTCTACATTTGGTACCACATGACACAACAATTATGTAAAAACTGATAGAAAGTGAAGTTAACAATTGTATCCTTATATCTTGCTGTGGATATTTAGTTTTTATGAGTGGTCATACATTTCATCTTGATGAATATGTTCTTTCCCATTCTCAAAATCATTGTAGCTTCCACCATCACGGTAGCTTCAGGTTTATTAAAACATTGGGGGTAATTTACTAAAATAATTTAATCTGTTCACGTACCAAAAGAAAATATCACTGTGACAGGAAAAATCACATGGGTGAATGTAGTGATAGTTTGTTTTGCAAAAAAATACATGCTTTAGTCATCTGAAGACATTCCAACAATACACCCAGTTGAAGCTAACCTATCACTAAAATGTTACTTTACATAAAAGGGTAGGTAAAAATTACCTTCTTTTGGAATAGAGGTATTAAACCATTTGAGGATGAAGCCCCTCCCTTTCTGACTTTATGGCCATGGCGATAAAGACGAATAGCAGTGCAAAGGGATTTTATCTGTTATAAATCAATATTGCGCAATAAATGTGAATATGGTTCTCTACCAGGGACTGCTTGAATATTTAAATGCATGGGCTCTATTTAAAACAGGGAATCTTACATTCCCTTAAACATGGTGGGAATCAATTATTGCCAATGAAACACAAACCTGAAAAGTTCCCACAAGGGAATGTTTAAGGGAAGGTCAGGTTGCTTGTTCTATAAATAGAAACCACTGTCTAAAAAAACAAAACTCCATTAAGTTATATCAGGATGATTTGCTGTGAGTTTGTGACAGTTCAGATTATGTTTTTAGATAAAGATTGGAAAAACATGAATATAGCTTATCAATATGTGTTGTATATTTGAATCGTGGAAAACTAGAACTAACGAGTTACATTTTTTAAGAACTGTAAAGATTATATTTTAAATAGGGGAGTTAGAAACAAAAAAAAATTAAAAATTATATCTAACAGTTTCTACACAGGAATAGGACATTGTGCTAACCATGCTCATTTTATCTTTATTGCTTTTTACTATCAATAACGAAAGACCAATATTAGCCACAGACTAAAGGTCAACAATTTATATTAAAGTATAGGGGCTTGCATTAATAAATAATCACACCCTTAACCACCATAAAAATGTGATGGGCCTGATTTATTAAAGCTCTCCAAGGCTGGAGAGGATACACTTTCATCAGTGAAGCTGGGTGATCCAACAAACCTGGAATGGATCTGGTCCAGGATCCAAAACAATTGGCAGCAAATGGCTTTGAAGAATTCCATTCCAGGTTTGCTGGATCACCCAGGTTCAGTGATGAAAGTGTATGGACTCCAGCCTTGGAGAGTTTTAATAAATCAAGGTTAATGTCTTTACAAAATATCCCCTCTGTTCCTGGATATTTTCTATTTACCTATGCATAACGCACAGAAATTATAAGTGTTGTTTGAACTCCAGTCTATATTTAAGATGAGCAGCATGTTACAACAAAAAATCTATACATATTACTTCCAACAAAGATATAGGTCAAATAAGGACTAGCGAAAGCAGTTTTCCATTTCTTTCTAAGGTAAAAAATATGTAAAATTATTTTAGATGTATTAGTTTTAACTGACACTGTTAAAAATCATTTGCCATGCTTTTGGAGGTGCTATTTTGCTACATTCTAAAGGTTGTACTTTATTGTGGGGATTTGATTGGCTATATTTGTATTTTATCTGAATTCTACAGGTAGAGCTCTATTCATAAAACAGATAATCCGACATTCCCTCAAACGTTCCCTGGTGGAAATCAACCTACTGTCACTAAAAACGTAATTACTTAATTACTGTCATTAAAACACATGAACCTGGAAGATTCCCAAGAGGGAATAAATGAGGGAATGTCAAACTTCTCGTTTTATGAATAGAGCCCATACTGTCTGTACATATATTTTCCTCTGTATACCCAGGCATCAAAGTTCAAATTATTTATTTTTATTTTTTCCCCTCTTTGGTGCAGGAGGAGGCATTTATAAGTATTTTAAGCTTTAAAACATTTGCTTTAAAATGCCTTCAAATGCTTGTATATTCTCCCCTTAACATGCTCAAAGATGGTATGGGCATTTAAGCTTTTAGTCTTAAACACAGCAAACATTTCAAACATCCTTCTTAAATATACATTATTCTAATTAATAGATCCAGTTTTTCCAATATTTTCTCACATATGGTACCATATTGTCACTTATGGTCCCTGGTACCATTGCTTTCTTACACTCTTACCTTTACTGTTCTGTGGTAGTTTTTGGTTCCTACATCCCATCAATGTAGTTTTTTGGTCTCTTTTTTTTCCTGTACTTTTGTGAATATATTTACCTGCTAACTGTAGATGCATTTGATTTGATCAACTGAAAATGTATACCTCATATGCAATATGCATGGATGGTAATGTATATATATATATATATATATATATATATATAATATATATATATAGTTGACATTTAAAAATCCGGCCGTCAATAATCCGGATCCTTCAGTTTTCCTGCATGGATTTAGGAGCGCATTTTCAAATTTACACTGTTTTCTGGAGGCGCCATTTATGTTTTGATGATGCTTTACTCTAATATCAGCTGTTAGGTCTTGCTTTTCTTCCACAAATTGAAGCTGTTCTTGTTCCTGAGGATGCTGTTACTGTCAGTCATTAAAATGATCATTCTGACCGTCCATCTGCTATTTAGCTTCCTTTCGAGGGTACACTATTTTGTTTAGTTGAACTAAAATTCAGTAAAACTGTTTTTTTTTAGTTGGTGACCAATAAAATTTCATTTGCTTTTCCTTTAGTGCCATTTCATTTAGTGTTATTTCATTTTAATATGTACATCATTTATAACTTTCCAAAATCTGGAATTTTCAAAAATAGTGCACCCCTCAGGTCTGGAGGTTGCCAGGTTTTTGAACCTGTACTGTATATATATATTTGTGTTAAAATCCTGAGGAAGCATTGAAATCTTTACTGTGAAACACGTGGAAATACAAAACTACTCTTGGACTATGGTGCTTTAAGAAAAACAAGTTGGTATACAAATATTATTCACCCATTACCATATTGAATTGCTTGTTTTACTTTTTTAGTTTTGCGGGCACTTTCAATTTCATTTTTTACACCCAATGGGCAATTATGTATTTTTAATTATGGATTGTATACGTAACTCTCTTTGTCATAAAGCCAATCTTAATGTCCCCTAGAGAGGTGCAACTTCTGCAGCCTCTCATTTTCTTGCTTATTAACAATTTACATTTTTGATGCAGTAAACAGGTAAAAAGCATCTACTTTTTTTATTTATTTTCATATTGGGGGATTTCATGTAAAAGTAGACATGCAGAAGACATGTACAAGTTATTTATTTCTCACAAAATGTTTTTATAATAAATACATATTTAAATAATAATAATTTTCTCTGCTTTACATGGGTAGGTCTAAAAAATAAGTGCACCCTAAATGTTGATGTATGGTCTACTTGAAAAACTTACTCTTTGTAGAAGGCAAGGGCAACTGAGGCTTAAACAGAACAAAATGTTAATAGAAAATGTTAGTGTTTTTTTTTTTAAGCTACCCACAAGCTCATAGACAGGACAGTAAATACGTGAGCTAATTAAAATTCTTAGAGACAGAGGTAAACTTGCTTAATGCGCACAAAAAATCAACACTGCTATTAAAAAGGGGGAAAAAATGACAAAGAAAAAATAATGGTATAATGTAATTATTATTCTGATCTGCTAACATGCACACAACCAAGAGTATGAGATTTGTTTACTTGACAGATTTATTTATGCATGCTTGACATTTGTCAGGTAACTATAAGAGATCAAGTATGATATCATTCTGAATATGTGAATACAGCCAGATGATAGATTATTTCTGCTAGATAATATACACACTGTTTGAATAGAAGAGAATCACTTGGGATGTTATGGGGGACAATGGTAACACAGCATGAACTCATTGTATCTTCCATCCTGACATATCATTCATATATGAACATATGAGATCTTGAGGATTGACAGGCTAATCAAATATACCATTCTCCAGCTTGCTGCCTGTGACAAGAGAGCAGCCTTCGACATATTGTTATTCTGTGAGGCTATACACACATACTGTGTATTGAAACTACCATAAAACTCTCTGAAGATGATTAATGTTGAGTACAAACTGGGTTTTTCTGACATCAATTTTGATTTGAATGCCCAAAGCAGATGACAATTTTGATTTGAAATGAAATAAAACTCTCTCTGTGTAAAGAGTTCATTTTTAAGTTATTCAAGTATATTATAGCTATTCCTCTTTACTATGAATTTAGATAGAAGAAGAACAGCAAATTTTTACTTTTTCAAAGTAATTTGACATAATGATTTAACTTTGTACCAATGATTTATTGATTCTATAACACTTAGGTTCAAGATTTAAAACCTGCCCTGTTTCTGTATTGTAATAATAATGGGGGAGGAAGGTAGGGATGGTGCATGGGGAGGGGTAAGAAGATATAGGTAACATAGAGGTTACCTTGATAGATAACAAGATCTAGTAGAGTTGATGTGAAGTAATGGAGTTTAGGCTGTTTTAGGCTATTTACACTCTGCAACGGATAATTCACTTAGATTAGTGAAAAAGGTGAAGCTCTTCTGACTTTATGCCTCCAATCATGTGCAATCTATAATCCGACTTTTTTCAACATTTTCACGTGATTGTGTATTCTTTGCCAAATCAATTTCCAGAGTGATATTTCAGTTTAAAGTACATTAGTAAATTAACCTCAATGTCCCCAACCCCAATGTTCCCCTCTTTCCATTTTAAGAAATTTTGAGAACGATCTTGAAAGCCTTTAAAGGCCTTAGGGATATTTGACTTAGCATATTGAAGGCTTTTAAAACCTAACTTTGTAAACAATAACTAAACACGTGCAAAGAAATCGAAAAACATACATTTTTTGCCTTCTCATATTTGAATGGTTTAAATCAGTAGAGCTTTACTGCAGTTACTAACATCAGATAAGTATACGCGAGAAGAGAATTATTCATGTTGCTAATTTAACTGCTTATAATCTAGAGAAAATCATATAGAAAGAGAAGGGTGTGACACAGAACAAAATAAATCAGAATATATCAGAAGAAATAAAATATGAGCAATACCAACAGGTGGTAAATCCGCAAACATTTAAAAAATCTGGTAGAGCAAAGATAACAGATTAAACGTGCCAAAGGAATTAACACAAATAATTTTCTATACTGACTGCAGTCTGTTAAAACCTCCAAATATATAACTAAAATAACTATAAAAAAACTATATAAATTGGTAGAGACTGCAGCCTGACTGACACTTCAGGCAATGGGAAGAGAAAAGAGTAGGCCAAAAAGGGGGTACAAGGG
>NC_092861.1:46728800-46752857 GCF_032062135.1 Pyxicephalus adspersus
GCGGATCAGGAAAGGCTGTATTTACTATTACTTCCCATAGGTTTACCTACCCCGAGTGTGACTCGGAGTTACCGCTTTTAGCAACTTTTTTCAAATCCGAGTCACTCCCAGGGTTACCACTAGGGAGGTTAAGGGTTATCAATATTACTTTGCACAGCTTTTGTTTGGATGCATCAGGAATGACGTTAATTGATTTAACCAAAAAGTTCAATTGGGTTTTATAGTTCACCCGTTATTATTACACAGTATTTATATAGCACCATCATATTACGCAGTGCTGTACAAAGTCCATAGTTGTGTCACTAACTGTCCCTCAAATTGGCTCACAATCTAATGTCCCTATTGTGGTCAAATGTCATTTATACAGTTTAAAGCCAAAATTTTTTAGTGTGAAGCCAATTAACCTCACTGCATGTTTTTGGGATGTGGGAGCAAACTCCATGCAGGTAGTGCCCTGATTGAGATTCAAATCTGGCACCTAGCGCTGCAAAGGCAAGAGTGGTACCTCTGAACCACCGTGCTGCCCCACCTGTTCACATAATTCACTTTTAACAAGCAGTAAAAAAAGCTTTAAAACAAGGTATTAGTGACCTTTCTATCTGCATGTAATTTGAAGGTAGGTATTGATCCTCAAGGACTCCAGCATCCAGTTTCTTACAGCTTACAGTTCCTGCTGTCTGTTAAAATTTGAAGATTGGTGGTATTGGAGGTATGTTAATATATTTCTCTCCATAGAAAGTAAACATGACTAGGGTAGACCCTAAGAAGCCATGAAATGCACCATCAGCCAATTTAACCCCCAAACCACACTCATGTGGTAACCAAATAAAAGACAAAAGACCTGCGTTTGATTAAATCGCCCATAGCAGCCCATTTTATTTTACAAATTTACAAACAATATATCAACTCTTGTATACCATATGCAATAATAAAATTTTTATATATACCTTGAAACAACACTTGAAAAACATAATTGGACCTGTAAGAAGGAAACAAAAAGATAATTGTTTCCTTCTTACAGGTCCATGAAAATTCACCATGTTCCCCGCACACCGGCTCGGGCACAATTAGCGAATATCACCTCGCACCCCCAGCCCCAACAACAACCAAGTGTCGTGCAGGGCCACAATCAACCACAAGACCCATACCCTGATAGGTCTTATCTCCTTGCTTCCCCCAAAAAAACATTAACCCTTTCATGGACCTATGAAAGAATGCCACACTGCTACTATGCCAAAAATGAGCCCAAAACTACAATCCAAATTAAAATGGGGAGGGAGGGGGGGAGATGTTCACTTTCAGGTGACTGCTATCCCCTCACCCCCAGCCCCCTTTCTTTTAGAGCTTGACCTTTTCCACACCCCCATCAACCATTAACCTATCACATCATTCTCCTTTTTCCCCGCACTTTTTTTTTTTAAACCTTTAACCCTCTGTTTCCTGTCTTCTCGCCTCACCAAGTCATGAGCCCCTTTGCTCTATACTAGCTCCAGGCCTACTGGAAAGGTGTTGGGATTTTATTGTCTCTGTTGTGGGTTTTGAAAACAGATACACATTCAATTGAGCTACAGTGGTAGACTATGAATTATTTTAAAGTACTTATATTCCTAGTTTAGAATTTGAAAATAGCTGTATGTGTATAGTCTAGTAAGAGCAGGGGGGATAAACATAGGAGTCATAGACTGTTGGTCCCCAGACAATCCATGTTCTTCAAATGCCATGGGATTGGGTTTTTAAAGATACAGACATTGTTCATACTAAAGTAAACGTGTTCACTTTCAAAATCCATATATCTTTGCATGCAACAGCTTTGACTTATTCATCACTCAAAGTGAACATATACAGTGAACATTGGCTTTGCTAAGTTAGCATTATCTTTTCCTCTCTTTATTTATTTATTAAAAACTAATTTATTGCTTCAGGGGATTAACCTTTTTTGTTTTTCTGCAGTTAGCTTTACCTTTACTCGTTTACAACCCCTCTCATTAGACAACAGGCCATTAAAGTTTACAGCTACTGACATAAAAATTCTTTAACATTAACATAAATGGTAGTTTCAGCTCCAGTCAAGTCAGACTCTGTAAAACAGCGAATAATGCTAATGCATTGAGATTTTGGGTAGTGGTGTCTAAATGATCTTTATATTATTTGAAAGGTTACGGCATTATTAAAGTAGGGGTATATGTATTATACCTAATTATAGCTAATCGATTAAGTTAATAAATATTCCTCTTTATTTACTTTGTCAGCATATGTTAATAAAGACATAGATATAAAGGCAAATCTGAAAAGAACAAAATCCAGACATTGCTTTTCAAGACATTCTCAAGACTAGTTTGACATGTAGGGCACATGGTAATTGCCGCATGAAAGTTTTGATGTATATGCAGATGTAAATGTTTAACCCACCTACATATTTTAACTCAAGCTACATATTTGTGAAATGTGGTTATCAAATACTTATGAGTAATCAGTATGTAAATAGTGATAGATCGTGATTATAAAATCAATTTAGCTACAAGCCAGTCTGGTTGGCAGGGTTGTACAAAACTCAAGGTTGGATAAATGTACAGGATTGTGGCTGTACTTTGCTTATGATCACCAGACATTGAACAAAACACATTACAGGAATAATAAATCTGTGCTAGGATCTTAGATGTTTGTACCTACTGTTTATTTGACTTGTAGGTAACAAAAGATCCAGGACATTCACTTGATGCCAACTGGACCTCATCATAAGAACACTCAAATTAGTAGATATAAGTTACATCTCCATTACCAATCTTCCATTTTGCTGTAGTTGCTGCATGTTGCCCAAACCCTCATCCTAACCCAGTGGGCTTCTATGTCAAATAAAAAAGTTTGAGCTTTACGTGTATATACTTGCTTTAATGTTTAATTAAAATCTGTTTACATAAAGTGTTTACAGAATTACATGCATTAAATTATTCCTTCAGGTACAGCTGGTCGATTTGCATTACCTGATTCCCTCAGTTGTGACCTTATTGGCATTGAGTAGAATACAGAAATCTTTTATAAATTTACTTGTGCCAATGGATTTACCATGTGATGGTTTCAGAGTTGTTTTCTTATTGGGGTATAGACAGGTATGTGCTTTTCTAACATGGGTTCTTGTCTACCAGCTGCTGGGCCCACCATGCCTTTTTGAATTCTTGTCGATCACCAAATGTCTGAGCTGGCAATATAGTTAACACTGGATATGATGAATAAAGCCTTCAGTCATATTTGTGTTCCCTAAACAATCTTTTCATCAGTATTAGTGACATGATTTTTGATTGTCATTTCTGTGATTGATTTTCAGAAGCCATCTAAGCTTCTAAAAAACTGTAAAGAATAACAAACAATAGTTAAATAGTACTGTGGTTAGTTCTACCATAATTAAATGATTGCTTCTAACAAAATGACAACATAATAAATGCAGTGATGTGCATCTACACATGTGCAGGGACAGTGTCATGAGAAATTAATGGAGGTTGACTATTAGGAAACAATTATCTGACTGATCCAGTGCTGACATCCCTTGCACATACTTTGGGGTTGTACACAGCTGAAGGGCATTTTAGGAACAGATTAGCCCCTGGCTGATGCGTTAAGCTTGGCTGACCTGAGGCTGGTGTGTTTATTGGTTAGATTCCCTGTTGCTGACTCTGCCTGTTTCCGACCCTGCAATTGTATGCTGCCTGGACCGATCATTGCTTGTAATCCTGATTTTCTAGACTTGCCTCGGCAGGACTCCTGTACTCCTGTACTGCATTATCTATGGGCTCTGGGTTTTCCCCCAACTGACATCTTTTGCACCCAGATGTCCTGGGGCAACCTTGTGCTGGAACAGGGCAACTAGCCTCCCGGGGCTAAGCAGGGGCTTGCTATAGGCGATGAGTGTGGAGCTAGATTGGGGTACTGGTATCTGACACTGACGCTGGACCAGAGCCTTACACTGACATTACCAAATTCCTCACAAGAATGCTAGTTTCCTGGCTGTCTCTCTATTGTTTTAACGTCAATGCTATATGGGTTGTTGGCAGGGAATAAGTATATATATAAATAATTCTGACATTTTTCTGACGCTTGTAAAACGTAAAACGTACACATATGAGACACTGCCAGGTATTTAACATTTTCAGAAAAACACAAAATATAGTGACAGCTCTCATCCTTTTGTCATGACAAAGTCACTTGCTTTAGCTGTACATGCTGTATAGCCTTAAAAAGAAGCATGAAAATAATATTACATGTGTAACATGAATAAAACATAAAACAAGGTACATTTTGTATAATAGAAAATTCACAAACCAAAACAGAGTCTGTGACTTGCGTCTATTTATGATTCTGGAACACTTAAGGCTTATCCAAATCACTGCCTGCCAAAAATATAATGGGATTTACTCCAAGAGTTTGATTCATAGTTTGAAAGGACAGCTGAAACAGATTAAAACAAAAAGTAAATTAATTCTGATTATCTTTAACAGGTGTTGTTTGGGTATGACAATAAACTATTAAGGAGTGTCTTGCATATTTTGGTTCTTCTGATACTAAAATAGTGAGTTTTACGTCTATCTTATAATAGGCTTATGGGAGGGCAAAAAAGGGAAGTGGCAAAACATGGTAAATAGGGAGGATACTGCAGATTTATTTCAGTCTACACTGAATATTTTATTTAAATTGAACATTAATCCTACTTTTATCTCTCCTTTCATTTATCAGTACTTACTCATTTAGCTTTTAAATACTATATGTTATATACCGGTATCTACATAATTGTGCATTGAGTGATATTCAGCTCAATTTTGCAATTTCATTTTTTTTTTACTGATTGTTACAGATGTGTGAAGCAGGATTCATGCTGGATTGTCAGTCAATGCCTATATAGCAGTTCTTCTACTCTGTGCTTACGTGCTTCTCTCACACAGAATTACCTACCACTTCTGTCTTTCAAACTAATGGTTGGCACAAAATTACAGATTACAGTGTACAAGTGATCACTCGGGGAAGGGGGACAAAATAAATGATTAGTAGAAATCAGGCTAGTAAAATCAGAGATTTTTTTTATAATGAAAGCTTAAGGATTTTTTGTTCAGGAAAGTGTTATTGTGCATATATATATATACATAAGCAGGCATGGATTCAAGCTCAAGATGATACCTTAGCAGCTCTTCTGTATAGTAACTCGAGCAATAATAATTCATCTCTAAATGGTTACTATAGGTTTGGACCTGGAGCAGTGTTTCTGGACCTTTTCAACATGAGGGGTCCCTAAGAAATATTATTCAGGTCTTCAAGGATCTCCTTCTATAATTACTATATCTACAGGTTACAGTATATTAGTTTGATAGTCAGTAGGAAGAATGCCTTACATGGCTGCCCAGTGGAAAGCATGTCACCCTTACAGCCAAAAAGATCATTGGTGTCAGATGTAACTGACCTGAGATGAACAATTGCTCATTGCTCAAGGAACCCCTATCAACCTCTGGAGGACCCCTAGGGTTCATAATAGGAGGTGTTGGGGTAGCACATCTTAGAGCGTGTTTAACCTTTTACAAATTAAGTGAGGGCAGGTTTAAATTATTAATATATTAATTATTCCTAAGAGGTTCTATTCATTAAAATATTTTGAGGGAGACAATGGTAATATGATCAAAAACAGAATTTGATACTCAAGTTTTTTATGTTGGAGCATAAAAGAAAAGTTGAAAAACCTGAAAGTGGAATAGAATTTTTGCTTGAACTATCACCTTTGCCGTTAACTTTTTCCAAAGAATGCAAGAACATATGTATTCTGACTTGGAAATACAAGTGGAGTGTTTTAAAACCTAATTCTAGGACAAGCTATTCGTAGCATCCTGTGAAGCACTGAAAGAAGTGTAATGAATACAGCCTAAATGGCCAACATCACTTTTAGATGTAAGATTTCACCAAACACCTTTTCATAAAGATAATTTGATAAAAAAAGGTGCAAAATGTTTATTTAAGTTGTTTTATTTAATGATTGACGTTGAAAGCATGAAACCTCTTTGCAAATGCTGTTTGGTAATCAAATGACTATTTCTAATAGTAAATATTATTAAAACTGAGATCGAGATGGTTTTAAGCTAAATGAGGTAGCACAAAAAGATGATCATAAAAACAGGAATATTCTAAACAAATAGAATTAGTTCTAAAACCTTTAAGTTGGCAAACAGGGTATTGTAGGACAAATTTAGGACTAAGTTAAAAGTCCTGAAAAGATACAGTAAGAATTGTTAATTTCGAAAATGGCTTTAAAAGAATGAAACAATGTTTGAATAAATCTCTTTCTATATTCAGATGAAATACAAACAGCTATGATTATGCCAAAGGTCATTCATTCCATTTATGTAAAATTATTCTGTGAAACAGAAGGGAGTCAGAACATAAAGTAAGCACAGCTCAAACTTGCTATTTGTATTACATATTGGCTTCATTTAACAAGATGTATACCATTCCTGAACCAACATACTATTGTTTTCCTATATTGCTTTGCTGCAACCTGGCTAGAATGAAGCAGTGTATAAACTGTCAGTATAAATATCTGCTGTCAACCTACACGCACAGAAACGTATGATACTGGACAGCGTCTTTGATTAGAAAGAGCAAAGTCTTCCATAACTATATGGTGTATATTAGCTATCAGCCCAGAATGTTGTGTGATTTCCCATTGACACATGCAGGAGAGCTGAGAATTAAGTGATAAGACTTTATGTCCTGTTCTTTGTTGACAATACTGTTGCTGCAGTATCACACCTGAATTGACACTAGAAAGGACTGGATTGCAAGGTAAAAACATAAACAAGCTTTGAAGTTAATAGCTTAACTATCATATTCCTCCAGAATCATAATAATTTTAAACTTGGCAATATATTTAATCATTTACAACTTAGCAACCAGTGCCCCAAGCTATTCCTTCTTCTGACTTATCCACTGCTCAGTGCATGTGGATTAGTTATTGCTGTCTATGTGTCAGTATCATGCAGCTCTAAGTTAAAGGAATATATTTCTTTTTCATTAATGAACTAAAATATGGATGAGATTTTCCAGTCACATGCATGATGGTTTCTCTCAACAAAACTGAGTTCACACGAATGGTGCCCTTTTCTTCTAATTCATTATATTTCTATTGGGCTCTCCAAATGCCCCACCAATAAACTAGGCAGCTGGTGTGTGTGAGGCATTATGGTCAGGTGGCATTCTTTCCAGTTCCTGAAGGATTTAGTATGTGAGACCTCTATGGTTCTGACATTTAGCTATAAAACTGAACATAGAAAGTTCTGCATGGGGGCAATATTTTTACAGTCTTTGGAATTGATTTTTTTTATGTAAAGCTTCCTGTATACCCATTTTTTCCTTGTGGTCATAAGTAACACATAAGTATGTATAACATATATAATGTATATACACTCAATCTATAGCATTTGATATAATATAGACATTTTATGATTGGTATGCTGTCTACTGAAACATATAGTTACAATTAGTATGTTTATGTACACCAGGGAGGAACTTTTTTTATATAGGATACTCTTTACACATACATAATGTTTTCTATATAATTGTACTTTGATCGGAAGTAAATGTATATTTGTTTTGCATTCCTAATTAGGGTACCATTCATCCATCAATCCCCATAGGAACCCCCTGACTAGGAATGGAGCTTACAGGGGAAAAGGCACCACTTTTTAGTGACTCTTTTATAGCTAATGTGCAGTTTCCTCTGCACAAACCATCATATCTCCCCTGTATAATTCCCCCCCCCCCATATGGGGCAGATAACCCTTGCGTCATGGAGCCCCGCTTGCGTCATGGGGATTCCTTCTTTCACATGGGAGGCACGCCGCACACCATCTGACAGGAAATGGACTCCATAAATAGCACATTCCAGTCCCTGACAGCCCTCTCGGCTCTGTCATTTTACACTAACACGCTGCTGCACATACCTTGGTCCCAAATCTGTATTTAAAGGTAAGACCTATCAATACCAATATCTTTCTGGGCGTTGTGCAAGCCCTATCTGTCAACATATATAGATTTAATTACTTTAAACAATTTGAACACCATGTGCGCTCTTACTCTGATTCATTTCTCTTCAGTGATTGGATGGCATATCCCTATCCACATTCTGAATACGATTTGGTCCCCTGGCCAATAATTGGAACCTAAATGTAGGACTCATAAATATTAAAAATTATTTTGGACAGTACTGTATGTAAACTTTAACCCTTACGATTCACATTTGACAATTTTTAATGCTCTGAGCAATTTTTAAACTCTTACCTTGATGCATATTTATGCTTCTTAGTGATGGGAATACGATTTGATGGATGAATGTACCAAACGGATACTATTCCCAATGTGCATGTATTCCAGCAGAACCCCAAAATCTGATTAGGATTATGACCTATATGTGGGTATGTACAATGTTAGATATTTCACTTATGATATATAGTTGATATTGAATCTTGCAACAACGCAAGGAAATATAGCTAATTATAGAGTTTATTTACACACAGCAACAACCACAGCAGACGTAGTCATATGAACTGCACTACTGGTACGTAACAAAAATTTTGTTTCTCATTTTCTCTAATTAGGAGAGCATATATATCCTGGTTTAACACAATTAGCTGTATGAATAATAGGTTTTCACAGTTTTGTTTATCCCTACCCTTGACCTTGGCCTATATCCATAAATGTAGTATTAAATATATTTTAGCTTCGTGCAACTAGCATCAACTATACTGTTTAAACCATGCTAGTAAGATAAATGATATACATATATTAAAAATTTTTAGTTCATAAAATATTTTTAAGCTACTACATATTTCAAGACAATGTACATCTATTGTAATGCTATGCTTTTCTTTACAACTTTTATATGTATATACAAACTGCAAAGTTCATTTATAAATACATCCCTGAAGAAGCCCAATCGAGGTGAAACACATCAGAGTTTACAAAACAATATACAGTCATTTTATGTTTGATCAGAAATATGTATGAACCAGTGAGCTTCAGATCTCTATCTTTATCTTTATTCACACATTGTTTACAAATGTACCTAGAGTTGGCTCCACAATCCAATTGATTTAGGTGAGAAGATAAACTTTATATTTTACATTAGATTTAAACGTGACTGGTCTTTTGCTGATAAGAAATATTTATTTAATTCTCCATTTGTATATGCCTATGACTGGACAGTGAAAGGAGACGAAAATACTAATGAACGTATCTCTCTCTATATATATATCACAATCTGATACCAAGTAGAATTCCATACTCACATTACTTGCAAAAGAAGTACATTTAAGGATATGTCAATAAACACAGAGCTGTATTATTTTTTGTCTTTTATATCTACCTAGAGCTCATCTTTAAATAAAACTTGCTGTAAAAATATATCTATAACTTCAATTATATTGTACTTTGCCAGAGAATGTGTTGTTACCGTTACGCAACAGACATCTTTAGCTGCACACGCTGATGTCTTGTCTATCCAATTCTCTGGATCATTACAGTTGGTACTCTGCGTTATTCATGTGCATAAAGGTAACTAAATGTCTTTATAGTGAAACTGACATTTGTGAGGGAAGATCACAGTGTTGTGTAGTCGACAGCATCACTGTACAAATCAGTTTTATATTTTCAATTTATTCTGCTGAGTAATCAGCACTATAAAAAATGTGCGGTTTTGACACCTTATATTTAAATCCCAACACCTTTTTTTCATACTGTAGAAGCTGCAGGGGATAGAAAGTTGCAAAGCAAAATTCTCTAAATCTTCTTCACTTTGCCCAAAGTGCTCTTCTGATTCAATTCCAGGTAAAAAGAAAAATGGCTGCAAATCAAAAAATCTCTCAGTATGGACTTTTAGAAGGTTAATTAAAAAATGAAATAAAATGTTGACTGTAGAGTTCATCTACAAAAATGTACAGATTAAAATATAATAGTGCACAGTTTGCTTGGAGAATTGGGATAAATAGTAAAGTAATGTGCTAGGGGCAAAAGAAGGGGCAGAAACTAACTGGCTGTATGCAAAAACAGTGTTTTTTCTTTTTTTTCTTTTGGCCAGCAGTATCAGAAGAATAGAAGAATACAGAAGAGAAGTACTGGAGCAACAGGAAAAAAGTTCCAAAAAGTCTTTGTTTTTTGTCCAGTTCAGTATTTTTATATTTCAAATATATTCTTTACAAAGATTTTCAATGATGTACAATGCTGAGCAAAAAAAAAAAAAAAAACTGACAGTGAAATACATTAATCTTGGTATAGTGGCACCTGTCAAGGGGTGGGATATATAAAGCAACAAATGAACCATCAGGCCTTGAAGGTGACATGTTTGATACAGGAAAAATGAACATGTGTAAAAACCTGAGCAACTTTGACAAGGGCCAAATAGTGACAGAAAAATGAATGGGTCAACACATTTAAGTATAAACAGGTCATGTTGGGTGTTTCCAGTATGCATCCACCAAAAATGGTCCAAGGAAGAATGTTTCTTTGCAAATCTTTTGGATAGCCAAGTGCATTTGCTCAGTTTACCTGTGCAGAAAATGTCAGGATGATTCACTATGAGAAAAAGGCAGCTAAACAGATGCAGTGTGAATTAAAGTATTTGCTGCTAACATCTTATCGAGTCCATGTTTGTTCACAACTGTTTTGGCATAACAAAGGAAAGCTATATTATAATAGTCAATTGGTTTTGGTCAATTGGTGTATGACTTTCAAATTCAGTTTTAAGTGTCACAAGCCTGCTTGGATTCTCTACACATCTCTACACCGGGGTGGTCCAACTTTTTTTTATAGTTTGGCCAGTCTGCATATTTTGCAACACCTAGCAGTGGGGACAAGATGAGGTGAAGCACTGGGTGACTGGAGGGCATGGACACATCACAGCTGCTAAAGATAAAATGTGCTGAGAGCTGGATGTTAAGAGTAAGGAGCAGGCAGTATATGTTACTAACAAGCCCTAGTTGATGGTTACTGTGCCAGACAAGAGACTTGCACAGATTAACATGACTCAATGTTAATGAGTTCAAATGGAATTGGGTATGGCACATTTTAACAATAGTTTCTCAAATAAATCACCCTGTGTACATTCACCCATCCCAAAAAGACATCCTAGGGACTGGAAGAAAGTAAACACTTAACCAATGAAGGTACGTTGCAAATTTAAATCAAAAACCTGATAAAAAAAAGTTTACCACAAAATGAATGAGGTTAGGTTTTAATTTAAAGCTAGACAGAAAGACAGCAACAAATGTATGATTATCTAATTAACAAACTCCATCTACATTTTGAAACCAAAAAAAAAAAAACTAAATGTTTATTTTTTTTGCATTTTTTTTCTAAAGTATTAATCATAATAAAATATCCTCTGTTATTTTTTTCAGTTTCCTATTACAAGTAAAATAATGAATTCAATTTTGTAACCAAGAAGCGGAGTACAGATCCAAATATCAAATATGGCTATTCGTATAACTTATAGCAGCGCTATCTCTATTTTAGTGATAGATCATACAGAGTGATTCACTTACCATCTGGGATTTTACATTACAGGGAGCTAATTGCATAATATTGCAAGAGTGACTGGTACAGAAAGTCATTGCCATTTCTTATAGCAGTGTACAATGTTCGAGACAGATATGAGTAATTAGTCTTCAGCTGTTGTATACAAAATCCAAGATTTATGCATGTCTGGGTATGAAAGTCCAGTTACCAATCTTTCAATGGCTTATTTATTTTTAGCACTTCCAAAAAAAGCATAAATCAAATGCTATCTTTGTGCCTCTATTTAATCATGGAATAGAACTGAAAGCATCTCACAAGCTACGTCCCTGTGTCTTGTAAGTTGTTTTTAAAGCTGAACTTCTCTACAAAAGTTAAGTAGTTTAAACATTTTGTCCCTGAATAAATCTCTTGAGATGGGCACACTCCTTTTGCTTCTCCCAACATGCAGCAATAGATCCTCTGCCCTACCTACTCTTGAATAAAATTGAACTGTCCTAGTGCCAGAATTAGAAATGAAGTAAAATCACAAATAAACTGCAAAACTGCTATCCCAGGCATGTTTTCAGCTAAGATACGTCTTTGTTATGCAAGGTACCCACAGCTCCTAGCTACCAACTAAAGCTGTTCTTCATCCCCCCTACATGCCAATTTCCCATAAAACTGAAGAGACTGAACCGCAATCAGTTGAAGGTGTGGCTCTGCATGTGAATTTGGCCAGACACTTTTCAAGGTGGATCCCACCACACCTGAGCCCCGTCATTGTTCCCATACTAGCAGTTGTGGGTACTAAGCAAGGTGCTGAAGGGTCCTTGACAGGGCTTCTAACAGAAAGCCAAACACATGTGTGGACTGGGGCCCTCTAACATTTTTTTGACCCCCTACAAACCCTAGATAGATACTGCTGGATCCAATAGGGGCCGTTTGTCATTGCTTCAACTCTGACCTGCGACAGCAACTTTTAAAATGCATTGATGAAATGTTTTCTTCTGTTGTTTTTGCCAGATTGAAAAGTACAACTTTTTCCTTCTGTTGATTAGGTATATTTTATCTATCTTTTATCTGCATAAATATGGAAATTATATTCCTATCGATGCATATAGATATTCAATTAAAGAAGGTTCATGCACAAATAATAGCTAGTCATTCAAACAGTTTAATTAAGAAACAAGGTAAGACAAAGTACACAGCAATATTATCAGATATTTAAACATATAGGAACTTGAATCAATGTCACATATACATCACATGAACATCAAGTTGTTAGTAGTAACCCCTGTAATAATCTAGTAACTAAGTAATACACAATACATCAAATAACATAGAATGCAATTCAAGAATGTGTAATAGCTACCTGTATGGATGTTGATGGGTACTCCATGAGCCTGATTCTCTAAGAGCTCCCATCATTCCCTTTCTCCTGTTAACTTCCCGCTTCCATTTTTATATATCTTAAGTCCCCTTAGGTAACATTGGGACTGCTTGATTGGTTAGTGGGTGTGATTGGTACAATGACCATCAGTTGGCACCCACCCCACTAGATTGGGATTGGTTATTGTCATTTGATGAACCTCCCAACTAAATTTGATACAAGAATCTCTTGCTGGAATCTAAATGTAAGGGTCAACCAGAGGTCCAGCTGGGTTATCAACCCAACCCATCTGTTTGATTATGCATCCATCTTCTGCTGACTCAGGCTTGATGGATTAATTGCCCCTTGAAGGCCCTACTAGTGATCTGTTCTTTCATCTGTTTGTTTGTTTGTTGGCAAAACCCTCTCTTGGTATTTACTACCTCTTGTTATGCCTGTGAAGTCTTTGAATTAGAGACCCCCCTAGGCGGGCCAGAGGCCAGTACACAGATACAACAGGTTTTAATGAAACATCCCATTCCTAGCATTACATTACTGTATTGTTTTATGTTGCTTAGATCCAGTCTATTAGGACCCACACATACTTAGTCATACATCTATGAATACATCTATATATTTATACATATATATATATACCTCTATATACATTTACATATTCATAAACAATCTTGAGGTGCAACACTTCCATGCACACTTCCACACTAATCATCCAGCAATACCCAAAGACTTTTTTGAATGTGGACTGCCAATCAGGTAAAACCTGCAAATTCTGGGAAATAATTCCTCCAGTCATGTAGACCCTTAAAAAATGTTATTCCCCGGGTCTGTCTTTTTTTGATTGTACAGTCACAAACTGGGAAGGGTAAAGAACTGGGAACACTGTTAATCAATGCTGTGCCCCACCTCAGTATCCCACACATCTTATTTTGTCCGGCGATGTCACTTGCAGCAGCAGCAAGGAGAATAAGTAAATAGGAGCATCTTCTGCTTCCCTTTAGCTGTGCAGCCTGGGTTTGCATCTTGGCATGCCCTGCACTCAATCTGAGGCTGTGAACAGCTGAAGAAGATTTTAGGAGCAGAATAGTCCTTGGCTCAATCCTGCACTGCCATTGGCTGCTAGGACTTTATATCCTCACTGCTCCCATTCACCTGCCTGCCTGTTGTAGTGTAAAGTTAGTCTAACTTGCAGCTGGTGTATTTATTCATCTGATTTACAGTTGCTGATCTTGCCTGTTTCTGAACCTGAGCATGGATCCCGACTGTGCTTTTGTCTTGTCCTTGTACAGATAGTTCCGCAGGTTACATATGAGATAGGAACTGTAAGTTTGTTCTTAAGTTGAATTAGTACCATAGTGTGAACAGGTGTTTAACATATTTCTAGGCAGCATGGTGTGGGTTACTGTATAAAAATCCTCACAGTGAATTTAATCACAAACAAAGCAAAAAAAAATTTTATGGAGCCTAGACGTTAATTAACTTCTGCAGCAACCTGTGCTTTGATATGCTAAAAGAAACAACTGCAGAGTTTGTCTTGGTCATTAAAGAGTTACAAGAGCTTGCAGAAGAGCTCAGTCTCAGCTGTGTAGAACAAAAGATTTCTTCTGCAAGCCGTGCAAATGGACCCCCCCCCCCCCAGGGAGCACGGAAGCGTGTTTGTATATAGGAGTCGTCCAAATGTCGGATGTTCTTAACCTGGGGACTACCTGTATACTTTGTTTGTTGGACAGTTTTTCTGTAAATGACTTGGCACTGTTTTTTGGATTTGTCCCTGAATCTTGGTATTGCATTGTCTATGGGCTCCTGGTCCTCTGTCAGTCCTTTGCCAGACACTATTTCTTCATATCTTGCACACAAAAGTCCGGGGGGCAGCAGTGTTCGGGAACGGCACAACTAGCCTCCATAGGTTGAGCAGGGGCTTGTTTTAGGCAAAGAGTGCGGCGTTAGATCGGGGGACTGGCGTCTGGTGAGTACTGTTGCTGGACCAGGGCCTTACAAATATCTAATTGCAACAATTGAGAAAAATTGTGTTTCTTGCTATGTTAGATGGAAATTTAAGGTTTGACAAAGCTGTGTAAATCTCAAACATGATGGCCATTAATGCAATGCCACTGGCAAGTATTAGTGTTCCCTTATAGCAGAGCTCTAAAGTAATAATGTATTTAAAGAAATATGTGACTTCCATTACTGTTTTCTTTCTAAAAATACATGTTGATTGGCTATTATATAATCCACTATTATAATAATGGCAATCCCTTTTTTTCTTTTTCAGGTTGTGAGAGAAAATTGAAATGCAGGAATGAAGCTTGCAAAAATAAAAAAAAACATAATATTTCCAATCATTGTGTGAATTAAACATCTAGCTACAGTGCTGCAAAGCAAGAAGGCAAACAATTTGACCCCAGATACACTGTTAGTAATGGAGTGATTAAAGTAGCATTTTTGGATCTCCTCTTGATATCCTTGATTTCTTGAGTACTTCTGGAACGAGCGAGAATGCCTCTGGCATTCTCGTGAAAATTTCCTCGAACTTCCGATGGGTCTGTAAAATTTTGGCGAAATGATTTCCCGAACTCCTGAGAAGTTCCAGGAAATCAGAACAGCAGGATTTCCAGGGCAGCATTCATTCATGCAGCCCTGGGAGTCCTCCTGTGTGCCATCGCCGGGCACTAGAGGGTAAGTAACCTCTAGTGCCTGGGCATCGCAGTGGATTTCCAGGGGCTGCATTCATTCATGCAGTCTCCCCATTCAAAACCTCTAGTGCTTTCTGATTGGCTGAGGAAAGGAAAATACTGATGCTCAAGCCGTGGCTGCATTCATTAATCAGCAGAGCCCGCGTTTTTTTCTAGTTTAATCTCGTTTGGCGAACTTACACTGGATGTTCTCTTACAATTTTGGTAAGCGAGAACATCCGAATTCACTGCGAGATGGAGTTTTAAAGACTCGCTCATCCCCAGTACTTATCCTAGATATTGTTTACTGAAATGGATTGGTTTTATCAATGCAACACCATTGTGTTCTGAGGTAGATAAGGCTGTTTGTTGACCAGGTTTGTTAAATATTTTTTGACTGAGATTATTACACCATGCAAAGAGTCTTCTTTTTCTTTAAATAAAAATTTGGAGCTCCTTATGCAGCTATATAGAAAACCTAGCACTTAACTTATTGTTTTGCTGTAACAAGTCCCTAAAGTAAAAGAAAACACAGAAAAAAAAGAATAAAACACAGAAACAGTGAATTATTGACAGAAGATAAAGCCCATTATGTCCATTTGTGTCATCAATTACTTGTTGAGTATAAGAAAGATTTGTGTTTTTCACAAACATGCTTCTCAGCAATATTATCCATTTATTCCTGACTCTCTTATCTCCTGAGTTCTAGCTTCAAGCTTCTACTTTCTAAGCACAACAGCCAACAGTAAGAAACCAACCAAAGTTATATAAAAATAATTTTAAAGACAAAAGCTACAAAGCAGCTAACTGTGAAAGCTAAAAAGAAGTCTAATAAGACATTAAGTAAGGAACATAGTAAAGAAGCTGACTATTGATGTATAGTAAAAGAAAAATTTGAGCTCATAGAAAATTAAATATGTTACAGAAACAGGGAAAACAGTACTATTAGAAAGGAGGAAATGTAATACAGAAACAAGGAAAACAGCGCCATTAAAAAGGATAAAACATTCTAAATAGCAGTAATTTGACAAGATTATAGAGTAAAGGAATTTCAAAAACTAAAAACATATGCAAGTAAATCCACAGGATTTCACTGAAGAACTATGCTTAAAATCTTGGAGTCCATTACATTGTTATACTGAGCAGATTTGAAGATAGGGGTCAAAACAAAGATGAATTTCTTAAAGTAAAGCTTATCAAGGAAAAAATAACGCTGGGACAAAGCAGTCTGTGCTTGTCAGTATAATATACATGAAATTTATAGCTGCAATATTTTTTGTGTGCTTTTTTTAGAAATTTGCCTAGTTTTAGATCTGGAACCTCTTCCAACCAATCACTGACCAACAGCTTGCCCATACCAATACAATGTCAAAACAATAGCTGCTTTAGTGATAGGTCATACAAAGTGATTTACTTACCTTCCAGGATTTTACACTACCAAGAGCTAATTACATGGTACTTCAAAAGTTACTGATACTGAACATCATTGCCATTTCTTTTAGTGGCCCTTGCCATATCTTTTTAGACACTACCAATGTCCACTACTACTTTTTAGACACTACCATGTCACCTCCAATGCACAAAAAGGTGAAATAGTATGATTACCTGCACCTAAAGACTCTTATCACAACACATCAGATTCTGCAATTAATAAAAGCAAAATAAGTTCAGAAAAGTGGTGCATACTGGTGTTTTGTGAATTTAAGCAATAAGGGTCACAGTAAAGTATAACAAAGTGGATTTTTGTGTATGTGCAATGCATATATATGATCTGTTCTTGCTAGATTTCTATGCCCTGCTAAATCCAAGGCTTCAACCTGATGAATTCATCTAATGCAGATCGATATTGGAGAGTTTTCAATCAATCAACTGAATCTCTAATTATTTACCAAGGAGATAAGAAGCTTAAACTAGAAAACATCTGAGGGCATGAATGCAAACTGTCACCACAAAATACCTTCAGTGTTTTTTTACATTGAAGTACATTTTAGTGGATGCACTATCATTTCAGGCAAGACAGCACGTTACTGCATTAGTGTTCAAGTCACTTTTTATTTACTGTGCTAAATGTGATTTCAATAAGGGCAGATGGCACTGGTAAAAATTGGAAAAACAAGCATATGTTGATGGAGACGTTCTGTCACCTTAAGTGTGATGCTCTTTATTGTAGAGTGATAAACTGCTGAATTGTGAGTAAGCAACATTCTGAGTCTTGTAAATCAGTTTCGGAAACTGACAGCATTTTTAATGTTGCACAGTATATTTCTTGGAGGTCCTAAAATAAAGGACAAGCTTACAACATGTCTGAATTAATAGTTATATAAGTAAGATCAAGGACATCAGGGACCAATGTTTATTCACATCAGTCTTCTGTTCCAGATGGTTTTATCAGTCTGACTACAAAATAAAGCAGAGAAAGTAAACTTATGTTTTCCTAGTTTTAAGTGGATTAAAATGTTATACATATACGCTTTTTTTTCCTTTTGGATCAGAATACATAATATACTATAGATATACTGTCTAGATGGTGAAGTGTATAGCATCTTAAATGCAAGTATATCTAAAAACAAACATTTTAAATTTGGATAGAATACAAAATAGTTTAGGTGTATTTATCTGTATCCCTAAAACATCTTGTTTCTGTACAGTGGGAAAAGTTAAAAGCAGACATATCACCAAAATTTTTCTTTAACTCTGGGTAGACAACACTTTAATGTAAAGTATTAAAAAAAAAAGATGGAGCCACTCCCCTTCTGTCTTTACTGTCGCAGTGGTAAAGACAGAATGGGAGTGCAGAGCCTCCTGGGATACCCAAATCATGCATCACAGGAGGCTTCTGACTGATTCTGGGGGCTTTTTATCTGTAGGAAAAAAATGCCGATCTCACACATGGGCAGTGAGTTCAGCACTCTTTTTTTACCCGTTTACAGCCGGCTACTTCATTTGATCTCGCTCCTGCGCAGTGAGAGATTGGGTGACATAGCCAGAAGAAGAAGGAAGTAAGAAGAAGATAGAGGCACCAGTTTTAGTTTATTTTACCTTTCCTAGTGGAAAACCATGCCAGGATACATATAGTAGTAGCTCCTTCTGCTGCAAACCTACAAAACCGGTATATAGATATATAAGTTGGTTGCCCTGCACATGTCTGATGATACTCCAATTTATGCTGTCCATTAAGTAGGTAGGTAGCTCCCAGTTGAATTTGCAGTGATTATTTCAGTGGTTTCAGCATAACTGGTATAGAAACTCTTTGGAGTAATCTCACAATCCAGGAAATAATAATGAGTGCTAGGACAGCCTTGCCCTTCTTAGTTGCAGATAAGATTAAGAATGAATACTTTTAGTTGCTAAATTGTTCAGTAGGTAGTTCAGGAATCTAAGCACATCAAGGTTGATGTGGGTCCAAATGAGCTGAGAAAAGAAGGAACAAATTGTCTGGATTAAGATGTTATGTAGAAGCAATTTGGGAATAAAACTGAAAAATGCAGCACTGGGGATCTGGGGGAAAACTGGGGATCACACAGCACAAAGCATAAAGTTTGAGGACCTTTTAAGTTACATGATGCATAAGGGTGTACAATAATACAGATACCACTGTGGGAACACATGCCTAGTCACTTAGTCAATTAAAAGCCCACCTCTGTCCCATGAGTGCTGAGATTGTTGAGACTTTAATTAAACTGAGATTTAGGCTTAAGGCTACTTCAGACTACAAACCTTAAACACTTGCAAGTATTTGTATGCAAAGGCTGTATATCTTCAGCAGAAGCGGAAGGCAAAATATTTCAATCAGATGAAGTAATCCATTCTCTCCTTGCCGTCCTCAAAAAACTGATCACATGTACGGTGCAGCCTAAATCTTTTAGTTTCCATCTCCTATTTTTTGGTTTTTTAGGTTATTTAGTCTGAGCTTGTATGTACAAGATCTAACTTTGTTAAAAGAAGTGGTGCTAGTGAATTGTACATTCAAAGCTTTAAAAGATTCACATACCATGGGCATTACAATCAGTCAGTCAGGATGTCAGTTACATTGAGTATCAGTGGGAAAGGAGGGAATCCAATGTAAAATACTATGGTTTGGCAGGACAGCTCCCCCCCCCCCCATCTATGGGATAAGATACCTTGCAAATAACCTCCTGATCTTGCAGTTCTTGGGGGAAGAAAAGAAATTGGTCTTAGGTGTCCCTCAAGTGTTGCAGTTTGACTGATATACAGTACCTCCTGAACTTACAGGTCACATGGCTCCCATCCATCACCTGACCTTCCCTATCAAATCAAGTGACTGGCAACGGGAAGTTGCCTGAACAAGGAGTTCCCTTAGGCTCTGTTCCCAGGTTCCAGCTATTCCTGTCTGTGTCTCCAGTTAGTGTCCCTCCTGTGTACCCACTCTGACTTTGACCCTTGACTACTCCTGCTTGCCGCCTGCCTGACCTCTGGCTTGTTTGACTACGCTTCTATTTCATGTTCCTGCACCACGTCTGATTCCTGTCTACGGGGGCCACAACCTGGCAGTTGTCAGCAGAATAACATTCTCACCTTTACCGACTCCGATGAACACCGGGCAGCTGGTTAGTCTCTGCACCCCATGCACGTCTGTGCCAACTGATCTGGTGACACAGAGGGTCCTCCATCCTGCCCTGTGGCCCTCTGACACAGTTCCAGAAAACATTTGCTAGTAATAGGTCCCTTGACTCAACTACTTTTTGTAACAAAACTCAGGTTCTTTGCAATTAGTTCACAAAGTTGGAGGCTGGCAATTAAAAATGTATTTTCTGACTTTATTGTTGATGTTCCACCAGGTTCCCCTCATCTAGTAGCTCATAGGCTCTCTGCCTATGCGTGGCCCCCGCATTGGACTGTTTTATAGATGCAGGGAATTATAGTAGCAGTGCTATTTCAGTGAAGAGGGAGTTCCAGCCACTCATAACATTAAACCCCGCATTGGACTGTTTTCTTGACGCAGAGAATTGTAGTAGTGGTGCTATTTCAGTTGCAAGTTTGGCCCGTGACTTTGTCTAAGTTTTTAATTTTGGCCCACTGTGTATTTGAGTGTAACACCCCTGATCTAGACATTGCAGTGTGCAGTGCCTTCCTCATGGTGCCAGCTCTGGTCTCAATTATCAGTTAACTTTCCTACATCTCCTTTGTATGGGTATATTACTTCAAATATTCATTCACCTTGGCACATACATAAGCATTTGAATACTTTTATAATAATTACAAGAGAAACAAATGAAGCAGTAATATTAATTTTAACAAAAGGCATTTTTAATTTATTAAACAAGTTGTATTACATAAAAAGAGTCATTGTCAGAAGAATTGATTTATTACCTTGCTTTGGAAAGTACATTGTGTTTAGTTAGGTACAACATGTATAAAATACCTTTCTGTGATTTCTAGGAATTTACACAGAATTCTGAAACTGCTTTAACAATTAAATAACAAATCATAATAATGCATTATTGTCCTGACTCTGAAGACATCACAAAAATGTTTGTCATTATCAGTGGGTTATTCCATACTTATTCAGAGTTCAATGGAAATGTGAGTACTTGAAGCTCTAAAGCCACTTTAGATATTTAATAATATGTATTAATAAAAGAATGAACATGTACTCACATTCTCCAGTATTTTTTTGTGCATGAAATAATAACAAAGAAAATATAAGTACATCTGCAGCCAATGATCTATTCTTCTCTAATGTCATTCAACAGAGAAATAGTGCTCAGGCTAAAAACCTATGTGCTACATGATAAAAACATGTAGGTGCATTTACAGGATTCAGATAACATTAAATCTACCTTAGTGGCCAAACCTTTATCCTACTATTACAACCAGGTTTATATATACTGTGCATTCATTTAACATTTCCCCAGCATTCACTTAGCAAGAAATTCTCAGCAGCCAGGGGGAAAAGCTCAGAACTCTAAGCATACCACCTATGGCAGGATTGTTCAGTTCATGGACATGCCTTCTGTAACACTGGGATGAGGGACATGGTGACAAAGCTCTCTCATACCTCAATACCCAATCCTGATTTCAGCAACGAAGAATCCTAATGCATTTTTAATAGCAGAAAACAGTAGGAAGACACCCCAGTGACATCACAGCCAATTTTTGGATTTATTCCATGCATTGAAAATACATCAGTGATGTTTAATAAGTAAAACAAGGAATTTCTATTTTTTATTATCTTTGTGAACAAAATGTTTCTTCATTTTCACACAGAATCCAAGCAGATTATTTCTTTTATTCTCTGTCATTTTAAATAGCAGCTTTTAGGTTGATGCAATTTGTGTGATAAAACACACAGTTCTTATTTTGGACAGTTCAATAAATGAGGCCTACTGCAATGATACAGTTAGAAAGTTTAGAAATCATTTAAAATTGCAAAGATTTCCATTCCTTGCCTTGGTATTAAAAAAAAATATGAGAGTATGTAAAAAGTACATGTAAAAATGTAATATTGTTACTGCAATATTTGCAGGTAGCTAAATAAATAACTAACTATTGTAGTTTTAATAACTATTGTTGTTGTAACTAAATAACTAAATATGTTGAATTTAATAAATGTATGTTTATGGAATAAATTATGAGAAAAGCTAGATACATACCTAATGAATAATACAATTATCTGCAAAGGTGAATCCTTACCTAGACTTTAGCTGTTTAATAAGTCTCAACATTATTCCTTTTTTAGGTTCTTCAGCTTTCGATGCACATTAGCAAAATGAAAGCCAAAATAAAACTGAAAGGAGAGAGGAACTGAACTATTTAGAACAAGAAAGCAAACAATAAATGAGTATACATTATATTGTCATATGTATATATGACCAACCTTCTGTATAATATATGTTATATACAATTCTACCTTTATATATGGAGACTGTTGAACTCCTGAAATGTGTTGATTGGTGTCTTTGATATTTTATGTGCCAATACCATGGGCAGGATTGTTCTTTTCTAAATAGCTGGCTCTCTCCCTTCACTTACTTTCTGTACACTTGTTATGGGGACCATTAGTGATCTTGCTAATATAGAAAAATGCTTTACTTTGGTTTACAGAAATACAGGTAATCCCCGGGTTAAGAACATCTGACATTAAAGCACAGCTTTCTCCAGAAGTTAATGAATGTCTAGGCTCCATAAAGTTTTTTTTTGCTTTGTTTGTGATTAACTCACAATGAGCATTTTTTACAGTAACTGACACCACACTGCCTAATATTATGTTGAGACAAACATCTGTCCTAACTGCATTTATTAAAATAATGTACCGGTTCTGACTTACATACAAATTCAACTTTAGGACAAACCTTATGTCCCTATCTCGTATGTAACCACAGGACTACCTGTATATGTCAAAAAGATACTTATCCATTTATTGCAGCATTAAGTTTGCCCTCTGTCCCCATAGTTTTTTTAAACCTAAAAAAATTAAACTCACATTTTAGCAATAAGATGATTTGTTTCTCACTTGTACAGCTCTCCCTTTAAAAAAGATGTAATCTAACAATATAATGTGGATGCCCTTGACACCTATGTACTGTGAGGAATCATGTTTTACACTGATCACATTACCTTGTATCAAAGGTATAGGTAGTTATATAGAAAATGTATATAAACGAAAATACTGGAAGACAGATTTTTACTTTATGGCAAACCAAACTGTTCCTTTGCTTCCTGTGGTCATGTATCAAGAGAGCTTGTATAGGCATTCAGCGGATGTATTTTACCTGAAGCTGATCACCTTCTGATCTGCATTGCATCTGATTGTACCTGCTTATGGTTGAGGTGGGCTGCATTCCTAAAGACCTTTATAGTAGCGTATAGTAATAACAAAAGCCCTTTATGTCAGTAAATAGGATGGGTTTGGGGGTCAAAGGCATTTAACAGAAACCAGGCTAAACTTTTCTCTTTGTTGTTAAAAATAATTAGTATTTCCTTAAGAGGGATAAACTAGTGGCAGTGGGGTTTAAAAATATGGTATGTCACTGTTGTGAAGATCTCCCTATAATGTCTGTCTTTAGAATGGTGGTTAAAGAAGGAGTGACCACCAAGGAAAGCATTTTCAGCATGGACCCAGACAAATAAAAGTTTTTGGAGTGAAGCATTCTGAGATCAATATAAATTTGTACAACACTTTTGGAACTGTGTTTCTTTCCCTATTGTTTATTAGTAATGAACGGATTCTAACTGAAGCTTGCAGTGAAATTGTACAAATCACCATTTCATTGCAAGGTCAACTGGTCTGGTTGTAAATGGACTTCTCAGCCATCAACTGACTTCCAGTCAGCAAGTGAGTAGATTCCAGTATGATTCCAGCTTTATTCAGTTGCAAAGGTCATGTTGTGTATAACACAAATCCTCCTATAAAGCAGGCCTGAAGCAAAAAAAAAAAAAAAAATTGCAGCGTAAGGCCTCATGACAGGGGGAGGAGGGAATGCTGAGCAGCGGGGTGAAAAGTTCAAAAAAAATAAAAAA
>NC_092861.1:46752971-46766398 GCF_032062135.1 Pyxicephalus adspersus
GGGGTGCTGGGGGGCAGCAATTATAAATTATAAGCGGAGAGAGCAAGCCCACTCTCCCTCCCTATTTTGGTGTCTGGAATAGTATTGTCACTAGCAGCTAATGGAGGCATGTGTGGTTTTGGGTCCATAAAAAAATTAGATGAGGGGTATTTAAAAAGAAGAGGGAGATGGGGGCAAAAATGTTTGTGTTTCAGTACAGTAATGTGGGCCTTGCACGACACTTGGTTGTTGTGGAGGTAAAAATATTTGTGGGAGATCTGCTAATTGTCCCCGGGTCGGCGTAGTTGCGACTGGGGGCCTGGCAGTGGATCAAAACAGCTGGATGATGGAGGAGTGGTGGATTTTATGGACCCATAAATAAGAACTTGTTGTGGTTATAAAAGTTATAGTTATTGTTAAATGTAAAACATTGTTTAATAAAGGGGCTGCTGTGGCCAACAATTTCCAACACATGGTGTCTGTGTCGTTAATGGAAATGGGGAATGTGGGGTGGATAATTGAGTGGTCAAGCAGCGAGGGGTTCTTGTACTTTACCCTTGTCATGCTCCAGACCCCTTGCAACTAAATAAAAGCAGAATCTCCGACTGGATCTCATGTACTGGCTAAACATAAATACCAAACATGGAAAGGCTGAAAATGGTGCACACGTGTACTAGTGGAGGGTTACAAGCTTATAAAGCCTATAACAGTACGGACTCTATTTATAAAACAAGTGACATACCCTCAAATATTCCATGGTGGGAATCAATTGCTGCCATTGAAATTACTGGGAGATTGCCACAAGAGAATGTCAGATTTCCTGTTTTATAAATAGAGCCCTAAATGATATATCAGGGTGAACAAATAAAAGGTTCAAATAACTCATTTACACATTTACAGTACACTAGGTTGATTGCTAATATCTGATGAAACAAGTATAATCCTCTGGTTTTATTATTAAACAGGATTTTAAATGTGCAGAAATGAGGAGCAAGCCTAATAGGATGAGGAAGACCATTCCAGAGAGTTGGGGCAACTCTAAAAAAGTGCTGTGCGTGTGACGAGGTTAGGGGTGAGAAATTCATTAAAAAACATGGAACGCTTCACGACTTTGCGTTTCCTTGTGCAGGATCCTCTGTTCTCCCTGATCACTGTAAGTTTAGATTTTTAGACTGGCATTGAAAGTGCAGTGCTGTTATTGTTTCCTCACTGGATCGCTGTAGTATATGTAGAAATGAATGGGGGTTGCAGTGAGTGGTTGAGTACCACTTAGTGTTGCCCACTGTCAAATCTGTGAATGCTGAACCAGCACTGTGATGCAGGAAGCCAAATGGCTAGCAAGGTGCACTGGTGAAAGAATGAGTTTCAGGCATACGCAACATACATTACCTTTGACCTCCTAATGGAGATCTGAAATATAAATACAGGTGGAGCAACAGCAATCAGTAACAAGATTTTAAACAGTTCTTTGCACAGATTGCTCTTGAAGCCCTTTACTACGCACACTGTTCACAATAAATGCGACCACTGACAGATTCATTAAAGGATCCCCGGCACTAGAGGTTAATTACCCTCTAGTGCCGCAGATCGCACACTGATCTCAATGAATGAGGCTATGGGAATCATCCTGTCATTGTGGGATAACCTGTAAAAAAATAAAAGGTAGTTACACAAATCACACATAATTAATACATTTTAACATTAATTTTTTTTATTTAACACATTTTTTTACACACAAATTTGCTTATTTTCTATCCGAATTCAAACGGCCATATTCGGGTCGCATATAAGGACAACCCGAATTCTAACACCAACACTAGTTACCATCGACCACACTAGACAAATTTAACTATTTTAAGTTTTGAGATTAATGGCAGTGTGATGAAAAAGTCCCCAGTAAAACATGACAAGGGTAGTGCGGATCCCTTGCCCAGCTCCATTTCCTTTCCCCCCCCCCTCTCCATTTATATTTCTACTATCCATAGACTATTTGCCTTTTCCCCCACCCCCTCCCTTCCGCTTGCCAACCTTCCGTAGATAAGACACCACTCCATTTTGGATTTAAAATTTCGGCTGGCAAGCAGCCGATTTATTTAACATCAAATTCACATAAATTTGCATAATTAACCAAATTAAATAGCTTTAGGCAAACATAAATTAATGAACCTTAATTAACATGAATAACAAACATAGCATGAATATTAACATATTACCAGAAATATAAATAAATATAAATAACCAAATAAATAACATCGCAATAACTCCAACATTAAACTTTTAATTCCATTTATAACCCCTAACTTTCAAATTAACCACCTCTTGGTATTTCTTCTTATTACCAGGCTGCAGGTCCTGAAAGGTAAAGCCCGCCCAGTTGCAATATTCGCAACTCACCATGACCACCCCCAAGGCCCCTAGGCCCACCTTGCCTCAGGGGCCCCACTCCAACATCTTAAAGGGGCACTCCACCACCCGGGATGCTCCTTCACCACCAACTTACCACGGGCACTTACCTTCCCCCCGACCCCAACCGCCACCGCGCCCAAGGGTGACCCCTCATCCTTGAGCGCCCCTCCACACACGCAGGGCCCGCTGCACCCCATCCTGCAGGCCCAAGAACCACAGATCAGTTCCTATGGCATTCAGGTGCACACCATCCTTTCGCAAACACCTCCATGTCTCCTCTTCCAGATCCCTGTGCCGCACCACCACTCCTCCATTCTTTGCCACAAACCTACCCACTTCCTGGTTCACTTTAATCCGACCTCTACTAACCTCTTCAAGAGACCTAGCTCCCCTCCACGAAGTCCTGGCAATGATATCTGACCACACGATCACTAGCCCTGGAAACTCCACTTGCAGCCGCAAGACATCCAACCTAATATCCCTGATCAACTCCCCAATACCCCTTTTACACAAGTCATTACCTCGGCATGAATCACTAACACATTAGGCGGTTTGTCCAGCGCCGCAAACTTCCGTACTTCCGGCACCACTCGACTCCACGACATACCCGAAATCCCGATCCAACGATATGTGGCCTTGGACCTGGGCACCCCCAGCTGCCTACCATCCTTCCTGACCTCCGCTCTCTTGGCACCCCACCACACATAGGAATGTCCAATGATCCACACCAGGCCTGGGTCCAAATCTGTAAAGATAAACACACACCATGCCACTATACAGCATTACACCCACTACATCCCCCACTTCACAACAACAACCCCCCCCCACCACAGCATAACTTAAACCAAGTGCGGCCGTACATATACTTTGAAGCGCCCCGATTCCCACCTGCCAATTTTCCTAATCACCGACTCCCCAACCCCCCACCTTGCCGCCTCGGTGGCCGCGCCAATCCGAAAAGAATGCGAGGAATAATCCCCCGCACCCACACCCATTCTCCCCAAGCCTTGTCGGAAAACCGACACAAACTGGAAACGAGACAAAAATGTCCCATCAGCATGCACCAACAGAGGTCCCCCCATTGAAGGCCTAACCCTCAAAAACTCCGCCATTGCCTGCACCGGGCACACCCTGGAACCCCGCAAAGGAAAAAGACTCACCTGAAAGCCCCGACCTACTTGGTCCGTTTTTGATCTCCGAATTTTTAAACTCACCTTATCCTCCTGCAATACCACATCCTCCACCAGGATCCCACCTGGCCGATCCTTCACCGGACTCACCAACTCCCCAACTCTCATTGCCCCCAAAAACGCCGTAACAAAAGCCACCCTAAACAACAATACCTCATACCCCCCAAAGCAAAACTCCTCCAACCCCCCCACCAAGCCTGTCAATAAAACAAACGTCAAAGGTCTCCTGCTGTCTTGCACCTTCTTACCCCTCCGATATCCCTTCAGTGCTTGCCTAACAATAAAGTCCTTAGTCACATCGTCCCTGCCCCTGAGTTTAAATCCAAAAGCCAGACCCGCCATCAACCTATTCACTACCGCCACAGGGGCCCCTTCCGCAAACTTTTTTGCTAGCAGGAACAACACCCCTTGAATGGGCTGCCCCGCCATAACTTTACCCGGCCCCATCTCCCAAGCACTCCATTCTTCCCACACTGCTGTATATGCCTTCCAAGTCCTCTCACTCACCGACCTCTGAACTAACCCTCCGATAATCCCCTCGCAACATCCCACAGGTGAACCGGGCATAGCTGACCAACTTCCTCCGCCTCCGGGGCTAGCTCCCGAAACCGCTGCCACTGTGAATGAGACAAAGCATCCGCCACTACTCGCAGTACGCGAGCCCCCGGCTTCCAGCGAGGCCCTCCACCGCCGATCCAGGGACCCAGGCGAACGGGGGCTGCGCTCCCTGACAGCCGCAGCCCCTTTCCTGGACTCCGCTTGCCTGGACCTCGCAGAACGCGAGGCCCCGGCTGCAGGTGTGGCCTCCCCTGACAAGGCCGCACCTGACCTTAAGCGGGGGCTGTGGCCCCTGGCACCCACAGCCCCCTTGCCGCCTGCACTTTCCTGGGCCCCCACACCGCCGGGGGGCCCAGACTTGAGCGAGACCTCTCTCAATGAGACCTCTTCACTACATAACAAGGGGCTGCGCTCCCTGTCAGCCGCAGCACCCCTGCCCGTACTCCGCCTGTGAAGGGGATTCCTCCCTGACTTGGTGCTGCCCTGGGCGGATTTGCGCCCGGCAGTCTGGCCAGGAGGGTCCCTTGAGGGGCTCCCTGAATGGCGCTGAGTCCGGGTAAAGGGTTCAGGACTCAGGCGTACCGGAGACCTACTCCTCAGTGGCCGCAACCCTCCTAATCTAACTTGTGAGGGACCCCCTGCTGCGCCCCCCACTGCCTCTGCGACCCTAGCCTGCAGCCAAGCTTCCCCATGTGAAGCCGCTGCCACCCTAAGCTGACTCATTAATGTGTCAAAAGACTCCATTAATCCTACCTGCGTCCAACCCCAATTTTCTTCTTGTAAAAACTGTGACGACCTCCGACACAGCCCCCTTTTATCTGTATATTATCTCCACCCCTTTTAATATTCATCCTCTCCTTTTTCTTCTCCTCCCTTTGCATCTTTCAACTCTCCCAATCCTCCAACTTCACTGCAAACTCCCCCCCCCTTGCTCTTTTCCCTGGGCAGCCCCTTACACCCCTGTCATGAGGCCCTGCTCTTAATACTGTGGGCTTCTCTTTATTGCTGACAAATCCATATCTATTGAGTTCAGTTTACACCAAAAACCCAGCAACTGTTTTTTTGCTTTAAAAACATGTTAGAACTAAAAGCTAGGTAACAGACATAGACTGTAAATATTACTGTAAACTTTCCAAAAAATATGGTATTTATTGTATATTTGATGTTGATACCTAGGAACATTTCAAAGGCAAGTTTCAAAAACTTAAGAATATTAGAGACAATGGACAACTATGTTACTTTACGTAGAATTTGAATCGCAGGCTTGTACAGGGCAAAGTTTATGAATAATTCAGCACAGAACAAAGTAAGCTTGCATGATTCGGTGGAAAAGATCTGTGCTGCAATGTTAAACCATTTTTGGCCAGTATATTAGAGATTTCTTTTTCTATAACTTCCACTGTTTCCATAATTTTTGCTGCATCCCTAGTTTTTTATTGATATGCTTGATGCACTTTTAAACCCTTAGGTGCTTTTGAGGTTTTGCTCTTGAATCAGCATTAAATATTAAATGCAGAAAATTGGACCTGTACAAGACAAGTAAATGCCATAATGTATGCTCCCTCTCATTACAGTACTCCAAAGTGAGGTTATCACTTGTTTACATAATATTATTTATTCATATACTGAGCAGACATTCACAAGCCATTTCCTGTTGCAAAGTCATGCAAAAAAACAACATTAAAAAAGTTAATAGAAAATACAGCTTGTCAGCTTTATTTTACTAATCTTAAATATGCTTTCAAAGATCCATACAGGTTCTGAGAAACTAACTGACAGAGGCATATGTACACATAAAGCTTGGAGCATTATAGCTGAAGATAGCATGCTGTATCAGACTTTTACCGGGAGTAGGCTTTCAGCAAATTAGTATGCATACAGTATTGAAAGCCAGGTACTGATTGTTTATTCATACTATTTTTCCTTGCACTGTAACAAATATTAAAACATTATACTTGTGAGGTCAGTTTTCATTTCTCAACAGCCACTACATTGCTTTCCAAGAGGAAATGTAGCAAAATGGATTTTACATTACTCTTGCCATGTTGGCACACTGAGCCTTAAAAGACTTATCTTGCTTTGTTATTTGCTTCTGGTCTACATTCAGGCAGATAAAAGTGCTACAGCACTTAGAAACTAAATGAAAATTCAATGAAATACCTTTTGAAAGGAATGTAGGAAGTACATATGGTGATCCAACTTCAGGATTGACCCCCCGTTGTAGAGCACCCCCTCACAAAAGAAAAAAAAAACATACCTTTTATTTGATATTTTCTGATTAAAATTATTAGTTATTAAAAAAGTTATTGCAAACAGTGACTTTATAGACTCCAATGCTAGACTAATTCATTCTCTTATATGAACATAGGCTTTAAGCCTGCATGAAACTCACCACACATAAAATTTCTACATAAAAGTTTTGAATTTAGTGACTTTATCAGTGTATAGACTAAGCATATCCAGTCAATGAAAGATTCAAATTTTAATAAATCAAAGAACTATTGTTCTGTTTAGCTTTTTGGAATACAACAATAAAGCTAGCTTATTACATATTTTTACAGTATTTTAGGTATTTTCATACAATACATTATCATATCAAATCCAATGCATATGAAGATGGTTTTGTTCCTTTTGGATTTCCTAGATAAAATTACCATTTTCAGTGAAGCAATAATGTTGTGTCAGTGTCAATCTGAACTCTTTCATAGTTTTTTTGATTTATTAAGGTGGATAAAGAAAGATTTATTTATTCGTAATGAAGTTATTAATCTTTACTCAATAAATTATTGGAATAAGTATTCAATCATAGGCTGCTCGGTTGTGCTGCCTACCCTTCCCCAGCCAGTATCAGCCTTTGAAGCTGACACACACATAACACCTACCTTCTGCAAGTTCCTTTTCCAACTCTTTTTTTTATTTTGCCATAGCATCGGCAAAATACCTCCATATTTATTTGCCATACCAGACAGTACAGGTAGTATCTGCTGTCCAGACCTTTCTTTACTTCATCATCCTCGCTACATGCCTAAATGTATACCCTTGTTCCATCACAATGAATAAGAGTTTGAGAGTCCTTGTGAAAAGGACTGGAATTCTTAAGATGTAAGGGCGAGCACCACCTAGTCTTTACCCTTTACTGTTACATCCACCTATTAATAAATCTCCTAGTCTACCCCCCTTTACTAGTACACTACCTAATATACCACTCTCTACTATTATACCCCAGTCTATCCTTTCTTTGATACTATTACACCCCTTAGTCTGCCTTGAACAAAACTAAACAATGATGACAAAGTTTACGTCATTATTTCTAACATTTGCTCAGCCAGTCAACCGAGGACAGCCGTTCTTGCAAATCTGACAGGCTCTTGTCAGACCGGAAACTTCAGCAGAGGAGAGCTGTCACTGTATGGATGGATCATTGTGGAACATCAGACATTGCTTGATGAATGCACCATCATGGGACACTTTACACAAAGCAGGATCCTGGAAAAGTAAGTATTAGTTAAATATATACATTAATATATTTATATTTTTTTAAACATGTGATTGTTGGAGATGGAGATGCTTATATATTTAATTGCTCTGTGTTTGCCACCGCAGTATAATACACCCTATTTATTCTACCCTGCAGTTTTGCACGCAGAAGCAAGAAAAATAGAATTAGCTGTCTGTTCTCCGCTCAGGAGCTTGTAGCATCTCTGCTTCCCTTTATTCCCAGCACATTCTCTGGGGTTGTACACAGCAGAACTGGATTTTAAGAACAGATCAGACCCTAGCTTCATTAACCAACCCTTGCCTTTGACCATGGCTCTGCTTTGTCTTTACCCTTGGATACCTCGTCTGATGGACTGATTACCTGCATATGACCTCTAGCTCTGTATTCTGGGCGTGCCTGTGTTGGAATTTTTGTACTGCATAATCTGTGGGCTCCTGATCCTCAGTCTTTCCCCAGGCGTCAGCCTTTGCGCACAGAAGTTCTGGGAGCAACTGTGCACTAGGAAGGCATAACTAGTCTCCCAAGGCTGGTCGGAGGCTTGCTATAGGTGAAGAGCATAATGTTGGAGAACTGGCTTCTGGCGAGCGCTAGTGATGGACCAGGATCTTACAGTGGTATGTTTCTTTTTATGGATTTTTTTAACATAAAGGGTATAAAGCATTCTTTATACCCTTTATTGCCCTTGTTAAAAGGGGCTTTCAGATTCCAAAGAAGCTCGCCACCCACAGACCTTTAATGGATGGGAGAAGGAACACATGTGCTTGCAGCCTTCATTTTCCAAGCCTTAAGAAATGGTCTGATTAAGCTTTAAGCCTCAGCAATATGACCAGCTGACTATGACAGCTGTCACAGTCCACCAGCTGAATTGTATTTGAAACGTAGTGTAAGTCAAATTCTCCTCTGTCATCAAATTTAATAGGATTCGAGTTTTAAATGAACCTGAATACTGGGGTCGGTTTGGGAGAAATGTCAGAAAACCAAACTGGCAAATTTGACTATACCTATAACTCTACCTATAGGTTTATTTTTCTTTGCTAATACAGTCCCCCTAGTCTACCTCTTTTACTATCACACCTACAGCCCATCCCCTTGCACTAATAAATTTGCTTAGTGTACCTGTCCTACTAATACACCCACTCAGTTTATCCTCACTTTGCTATTACACCATCTAACAAATGGGGTTAACACAAAAGTTGGACTTCTGTAGCAAATGTTCAACCTATAAAGCATTCCTCTCTTCTTAATTTTTCTTTGCTTACTATTCCGTATGCTAGAATTCTGTAGTAAAATATTAAAAATAATATGCAATATATTATCATTTTATGATTTTCTTTTTTAAAAAGCAGATTCAGTATTATTTTAAGCACTTTATTAGTCTTTAATAGTGAACATTCTTACTTTTGAGCTTTTATGCTGTGGCTGTAATAGCTCAGGAAGGTATTTAACATATTTCTGTTTTGGATTAATTCATTTTGTTTATTTTATGACCTTTATATTACATTTTTGACTTCACTATAAAAAACACACGCTGACTTCCCAGAAATGAACTTTTTCATTCATATAAATCACAGCGTAGCATTTCCTGGAACATACAGTATTTTTAGCCTTTTTTTTAACCAACGTAAATGTAGAGACATTTGAGTACTTAATAGTGACTATCTTACAAAAGGAGAAGCAATAAAAAAGTATACACGAGGTTTCAACCTTTACTCTTTCATTTACCATCCTCTTCAGTTATAAAATAAAGTTGCAACTTGCTTTTTTCTTTAATGCATATAACTCTGACATAGTACTTTGATTTTTTAAAGACATCTTAGAATCCCGTGCCACCATTAGACATTCATTCTCCCCACAGTCATATAAGAACACATAAAGTAAGAAACAATTAAACGGTATGTGATTCCATGTTAAATGAAATGGAACCATGAACCAGTAACAAATCAAAACCAAATGTCATGCTAATAATAATTAATTATACTGATTATAGTAATCAGTAGGGATAAGTGAGACACTTGAGCAACATCAGGATTTTCCTTTCCTCAGCTAATCAGAGGGTACTAGAGGTTTTGAATGGGGTGACTTTTACCCATTTAACCTCTAGTGCCGCAGGCTGCATACTGAGCTGATCAATGAATGCTGCCGTGGCTGCATTCATTGATCAGCACAGCCCTGGGGACTTTTTTTTTTGTTTTAAGGAAAATTCAATCTCGATCGGCAAATTATACTGGCCGTTCTCGCTTACAATTTTGGTAAGCAAAAACGGCCGAATTTGGCGTGAGATTGAGCTTAAAAATCTTGCTCGCTCATGCCTAGTAATCAGAACCCAGCAAACTGATTAGAATATTGTACACAAAATGTCTGTCGTTTCAAATTTGATAATCTAAACAGAATTGATGATAAGTATTACTCATGTCATTATGTTTCAAAAAGCAGGCTTAAAAATATAAAATATCAGCAAATGTGCTCAGCCATATCTTTATGTTAATGTCTAACAAGGCCTACTCTATATTTCAAACACTCTAATTAGCAAGCTTGTACTTTTAAGTATAGTAATGGTAAGTAGCAGGTATATCCATACACTTCTGGTAATCAGGGGCTGCAATATGTCTATGAGCTATTATATCCACTTTTTTAAACAGTGATAAGTCTGAAAAAAAATGTGGTGTTACAAAAATGGCAACAAAAAATTGCTGGTGTGCTCCAGATTATGGAAAGCCTTCAAGTCACCTTTTGCAATACATGGAGATAAGGTACAAAAGTACAGTTTTATAGCTGACTATAAAAATAAGCTCCTGAAAGGGATAAATACCTAGAAATGATTTTTACCATTTGCATACATTTGATCCCGCAGTTCCCAGCTACTTGACCTTAAATGTTAGCCAGAAAAGGCATGCCCAAAATCTCAATCAACCATTAAAAAGAAAGGTGATTCTGCAAAATATCCACCATACCTTTTTGTTCTCCAAAAAACTTTATTGAACTATTGACTAAGATGCAGCAGGGAATATGAATCCTTACTCTGGTGCTCTACCTAATAGCTCAGTCACAGAACAACGCACTGGAAAAGTATAAAGAAGTCATCAAACAACTCCAAATTGGGCCAAAAGTCATATCAGGAAAGATATAGCTGAAGTCAAAGACAATTGTAATATTCTAGTCAACCTTTAATGTTACTTGTAATTTTAATTCATGTAAAATATACACTTCTGATGTAAATTATTCCTATAGCATTGAAATGCTAGTTTTCTTTTGTTTACTGTAAGCTACATTTACAAAATATTCATAAATTCTTCTAGTAACCTTCAAAAATGTTTTGCAGTGCCTACTATTAAAGTCACATAATGCAGCTGTGACATCTTTATTATAGTGATAACATATTGTGTTGCCGTGACAGTATCTCGCAAAATAATCAGTGTTCTCCGTTTTGGTTTATTAGGTCATCTTCTGTTTTATCATACATTGTTGTGAGGCTTCCTTAGAGAACAGAGAGTCTAAAACTTTAATGTGGCCTGAAGTTATGTGTTCTAAATTCTATGACTAAGCTGCTAGATTTGTTTTGCAGTCATTGTTTTTTGTATAGAGCATTTTTATAGACTGGGGTCTCCAATCTATAACAACGAAAACCAGTGGGAGCAATGCAATTATTTTTTAGTTTCATAATAATAATACTCCCTTTTATTTCTGATTGGATAATTATATAATTGTGTAACCCTGTTTCACCCTATAATAATGCTAGGTGTTCTGTTGCTGATTTATCTACACAGGACCACATAGATGAGAAGAAACCTAGAAGGAGAGGTTCCTAAAACTACCCACAAACAAAATCATCAATGCCAACTCTTGAAATAACCCTAGAGAATACAGTAGAAAGGTTCCAGTTGTTAACTTTTAAGCTTCTAAAGTTCCACTTTGAAAATGTGTGATCACACAGGTTTTGCAAAAAGGGACAGGTAATGTTTTTCTCTGCAAAAAAACAAAAAAACACATACTTACCTGTCTTATAGCTATTTTCTTCTACAAAACTATAAACTGCACATGTGCAGCTCAGCAAATGATTTTAGGATGTTCCAAGATCCTAATAGCCCCTGAAGACATAGTATGGCTTAAAACTCTGATGCAGTATTTTTGGAAAATTAATTATTTTTTTCAACCTAAAAGGATTTGATTCGAGTCAGTATTTTCTTATCTGAGAATCTCTACATAGGGTTTCTGCATGTTATACCTTTGCATGCAAAGTTACTATCAGACTGTTTGGTCCATAACTCAAAGGCTGTAGAGAAATACAGTCCCTTCTTCTATCCTGCTGCTGTGTTTGATACATTCTAAAGAATGCACCTTTTATGAACCCTTCACACTTATACTCTGCTGCAAAGTGTCACCATAAGGTCAGCTTGTGGCATTTCACTTGCTAATGTGCCCTGTGTTAAGATAGACTATTCTCTATGTTGTCGACACATTCAACTGATCAAAATATATATCTGCAACTTCTTCATATTCAACTTCTTACAATGCATTAGAACATGTAGCTAGTCTGTCATGGTGCTCCGCAGCGTAAATGCATTGTAAGTTCATTTTTTTTTATCCTCAAACAATTGTAGTTCCTACTCATGTGCCAATGACTGTGTTATTATACATATGGCATTATATTTGATGTAATGTTCTGTATAGATTTCTGCTTTAATTCTGCTAAAATGGTGCTTTCTCATATATCACATTAACAAAATGGAAAAAGGCATTTCTTTCGCCCTTGTTGTGCAATTGTTCTTGAAATGTTATTCAAGCTCATTATAAGGAAAAGGTTTGATGCTTGCCCCTAAATGTTGGATACTTTATACTTTGAAAGAAGCGGTGTCAGATATATGGATCACATTTAAATGTTGACCTTTTAAGAATACCATTAAAACACAAGAAAAATACCCTTTATGCCTCTTGTTTAGGAGAAATGAAAGAATTTGTTTTAGGGCAGGCGTAATAGAAAATTCTCACACGATGACAGAGCATTGATTAACATGTCACTGTCATTTTTGCAGCCTGGCAATTTGCATAATACAATGGCACTGCATCTACAACCTTGTACATTTCAAAATAATGTGATCTCAATTTACAATCAAATAGAGCTCACCACTACTCCACACTGCTTGCAGCTCTTAGTTTTCCAAATATATGTAAAGAATTCTCAAGATAATGAATTAGGAAAATATATTGTACTTTTTTATCATGAACACATATACATGAGATTTCATAACAATTGGCATTTTAGGAGCATAGACATTTTTCTATTGTTATTGTCATTGGTTTTTATTTGAAAAAAAGGAGCTATGACATAACTATGACTTGCCGCTTGTTCCAGGACAGGGACCTCCAACAGAATTGACTGCCAGGTACCTAGTATTTCTATCTATATTTTTAGACAAATACTATAATTAGCTAATTTTCCAAAGATTAGCTTCAAAGGGCATGTAGACCCTAACAATGAACTTCTCTTTACTGATCCTATTTGATCCGGTAAATATACAACTGAAATACTTTTTTATATGTTTGTTTGGGGAAAAAATTGTTAATTCTCCCTGAAATATTGTAAAAATGGCCTGTGCTGCCTGTGTCAGTAACATTCCATCCATCCATGCTTCTCAGCTGTTTTTGACTACTTGTTTTATACTACTGAACAGAATTGATCTTTTTTTTGAGGTGAGAAGGGGGAGACAATGTTTTTTAGTTCTAAAACACTTCTTGTCCTTGGATGACAACATAATCCTTTTTTAAGTACTATATAATGAATGAGCATTGTCACTTTG
>NC_092861.1:46766676-46775207 GCF_032062135.1 Pyxicephalus adspersus
GGAGCATTGGATGTGTTTTGACAAATTATTTTGTCTCTCTTCAGATAATCAGGCAGGAACTTAGGCCTTGTTATTATTATAGACTGAGGAGGATAAATTTTCATCATTGAGGTTGGCTAATCTAGCAAACCTGGAATGAATCTGGTCCAGGACTGAAAACATTTTCTAACAAATATCAAATTACCTTATTAGGAAATCCATTCCAGGTCTGCTGCATCACCCAGCTTCACTGATGAAAGCGTATCCTTTCCGGTCCCAGGCCCTAATCTTTTAAAAACTAATAATAAAGGCAAGGAGAAAAACTGATTTGAGTAATTTGACATCATAAAACAATGGATGCCAATTTACTCAGGTGGCATGGAGACTAAAATTGAACACACTTATTAAAAATTTAAAAGCTAGAATAAGCCATCCAGGTTGCCTATGAACTCCAGAGATATCTTTCCTAGTCTCACCTGAAGATCCACTACTGGAAAGCTGTGCGATGGTCTGCAAATGACTTGTGTTTAAAGCATTGGGTATACATTTTGTAAAATGTGTTCCAATATCAACTTTCCTGAAGAAGCAGATTCTTTGAAACAAGATAAGTATAAGACAATAATGTATACAGTGTTTGTTAAATTAAAATTATTTTAAGTATATTTTAAATTATGTTTTTACTTTTATTATAAATAGTCTGTGATTATATTTTACGAAGCTGCCTCTAAAGTACTGTACATTGTTTTACACTTTGATTGGTTTGAGTATTATTCCGATTTGGCACCAAACACTTAACTCTTTCCTGTTTAAATAGAGTTTTCTTCAATAAAAATTAGATTGGAATGTTTTTTTTTCAATAAATCGAAGTCTTATTGAAAAAATCACAATTACAATGACTGTTTCTCACATTACCTTTACATTTTTGTATCCTTAAGGCTGGCAGCACAGTCATTCTGTTCTGAATAGCACTCCAGTGCAACAAACCTGTGTTGTGTGTACTCAGAGAGAGAAAAAGAGAACTTCTCACTAAAGAGAATTGCATTGTGTGGCTTTAGAAAAGAAAGGGTCCTAATTATGATTATGTGTTTGTTATAGACTTAGTTTGTTAGGCTATTAACCTAGTTTATTACCTGATAAAGTCTGAACACAATCATCTGAAATAATCTTTTAATTTTTCAAATGTTATTTACCATACTGCATTGGAGGTATTTATGATTGTTTAAAATGCAATAAATTAACCACCACAACCAATGACAAATTCAAAAAAGTCAATATCCAGATTTGATATAGATGTGATATATATATAAAAGACACGCTTATTTTTCATGCAGTCCATCAAGTGTTTGCATTCTTTATTTATTTTTTTTTTTTTTTGCACAACATTTTTTTAGTTTGGCATCTTCTTGGAATTAATCTGACGTAATCTGTGATCATGGCAAACACCTCTTATTTTATTGTTCTTGTATACATATCAGGCTTGTTTTCCCCACAGCATAACCCTATGAAATTGATTTTGGTTTGTTAGCTGACACTTGTCATATACATACAAAGAAGTCTAATCCAATACAAATAATAAGATTTGGAGATTTCCCAACCTAAAGTAGCATCTGTAGTTGAGTGCATGGGGCACAATATGATGTGTATTGGAAAGGACAGGATATGTCAACAGACTCCAACATTGAGGTTATTAGTTTACTTGAAGATTTGATTTATTGATTTTATTAAAATAAAGGAAATCATGTTAATAAAGGAAAGTTGCCATAATACTTAGTCTGTGCTCCCAAAGCCACAATAAATACTTTTATAAATTATATTGAATAAGTTACATAGTTAGTTAGGCTTAAAAAAGACAGTTCAACCACTAGAGAAATAAACATATCTCAAATAAAAACCCTAAAGACATCTAGCTGACCCCGAGGAAGGCAAAAACCCCTGATTCAATTTGCTCCAACCAGGAAAACAAATTTCTTTCTGATCCTGTGAGGCAATCAGTTGTTCCCTGGATCAACAGTCTCTGTTATGTTTACTTTAATACCCTTTTATATTCTGTGCTTTCAGAAAAATATCCATCTTTTTCCTAAAGAAATCTATAGTATTTTCTAAAACTACTTCCTGAGGGAGCCGATTCCACATTTTCACAGATATTACTGTGAATCTCTTCCTTATCCAGAGATTACATTTTTTTTCCAGACGCAAGTAGTGCCCCCTTGTCCTTTGTGAAGAACTTCAAGTGAATAATTGGGAAGTGAGTTCTCTTTGGTCAATTTATATATTTATACAGGGTGATCATATCGTTGTCCCTTCTGAAGTTCAGATCAGCTAATCTCTCCTCATAGCTGCGCTCTTCCATCTTTTATAATAGTTTTGTTTGGTTCTCTGCACTCTTTCCATTTCCACAATATCATTTTTGTGAACTGGTGCCCATAACTGGATTGCATATTCCAGATGAGGTCTGACTAATGCTTTGTACAAGTGTTCATATATTTCCAGAGTGTAAGTATTATAATCTCTATTTGTAGATCGTTGTTGACTATAGTCATGTAATTGGTTTTAATTTCTTTTTCAAATCTAAATATAACACAGGGCTAGTTTACCTCCTCTTGGGTTCATGAGTGCACTGCTGTTTGTTTACTCACAGAATATCATTTTAAACATCTGTTCAGTCAGCAACAGAGATGAAATCCATACGCATGTTATTTAGTAACAGTAAAAGAAAACATGCACATCATTTATTTTAATGGCCATTCTCAAGTGCCCAACCTCAGAATCTGTTATAGTTTGTATTTTTTCTTCAACTTTATAGTGAGAATTGCAAATGAATAAATTAGGTTAATAAAGTCATGTGAGGATCAAAATCAGTTGTTTCAAGTAAGCTCAGTACTTTTAATCAACACAAACTAATTCATATCAAGAATTACAGTGACTATTAGGAGTTTTCCAATATTTTGTAAATTCTCTCATATCAGTTTTTGCATAGTTTCCTCCATTTCTTCATACTCTTATAAATGCTATAGATATACCGGGTATGCTTGATCGGTCATCTTGAATTGTCGTGGGGGTAATTGTGCATTAACTAATATTTTCCTGCCATTACATGTAGTCCCCGAGTTAATTTCCATCAAACGGTGGACTCCTAGATAGGAATGGGGCTTTCCTGCTCATTTGTGTGCAGGATGGAGGCTTGATGGGGGCGGTTTGCATGACTTGCAGAAGAAATCTTTTGCTAAACACAGCTGAGGTTGTGGGTGATCTTTGGGGGGGGAGGTTAGCTCTTTCTGCAGCCTCCTGTAACTCTTTAATGACCAAGACAAACTCTGCAGTTGTTTCTTTTTGCATATCAAAGCATAGCTTGCTCCAGAAGTTAATGAATGTCTAGACTCTATAAAGTTTTTTTTTGTTTTTGCTTTGTTTGTGAATAACTCACAGTGAAGATTTTATACAGTAACTGACACCACACTGTCTAATAATATGTTGAGACAAACATCTGTCCTAATTGCATTTATTAAAGTATGGTACCTGTTCCATCTTACATACAAGTTCAACTTAACAACAAACCTACAGTCCATATCTTGTATGTAACCCAGGGACTACCTGCATGTCATTTTGAGCTCAAGAGAATGTGGGATTCCTTTTGTCTTCAGTGATCCCCATGTCACAGGTGCCCACAGTCTCTTCCTGTGTCTCCTGTGTTCCCCTGTGTCTTTAGTGACCCCCTTCAGTGTCAGCTTTGTCTGTTTCTGGTATTTAACCCTTGGCTTTTTTTCTGTTTTCTTGCTTGCAGTCTGCCTCAAAGCCAGCTTTCTTTTGACCATTCTCTTGCCTGCTGTTTCAGTACTGCATATTGTTCTGCCCACTTTCGTGTGCCCAAGGACTGCAACCTGGCAACAGTTTGCAGCACAACCTCCTCACCTCTAGAAGCTCTAGAGAAAATCAGACTGTTGCTTAGATTTAATGAGCAACCCATAGTGCCACCTACTGGTTCCATTTCTCCATGGGTGTCATATTTCATAAACCCTCAAGGTCACTTGAAAATAGGGATCCTCTATAGGCTGTATGGTATTTGCTTTATGAAATGTCCCTATCACACTGCCAAGCCTATTAGCCATTAAAAAGGAACTGCATTTAGTATCAAAATTCAGCCTTAAAAGGTTCATGAACTTTAAGAAGTCTTCCCAAACACTGTCACACTTATTTCTAGGTTTTAAGGGATAAGGAAAGAGATATAAGATGGGTTTTAGCTATAAATTTTATATTTTGATTATTTCAATGTTTTAAAATAGATACTATTTTTACATATATTTGTGATTTGCTTGAATTATAGAAATGCATTTTTGTACTCACAGTCAAAAAGAGCAGAAAGAAGAATGTCATACATTTAAAAATCCCTTTTATATGTTTAAGGCAATGACTGTCCAGAATGATTGCAGTTCTACCCACATATATTACAGGAACATCAAGGTTAATTATACTGCACAACCTGACAGGTGTATGGTTTGCTTAAAATAGAGAGGGAGATGGTCATTAATGTCTCTATTGCCTTAAAAGTTATTTTATTAAACAGAAAATGTAAAACATCAAAGTGAATAGTCAAGTTCAATTTATATTCCATGTTACTGCTCTGCGTAAGCTACATAAGTGTTGAAATGTATAACATTTTAACAAATGTACAGACCTGTCTTGCAATTGGAATGTATATATTACCTGTGTAAAAGGATATCTCTTTTATATCATTTAAATAATTTATTATTTTATGGTGATTCAAAAAAAGTTTGTATTTAAATTTAAAAAAGTTTGTATATACTGTGATATATATATTGAGAGAGATTAGCTTTAAAAGCACTCACAGAGAGGTATTTCACTTTTGGTACAACTTCACAAAAAACTCCAATACAAAGCAAATTCCCTTACAGGGGATCAGTGTCATCACAGCATTTTTGGAAGACCTCTTGGCATTTATTTGCTCCCAATTTCCAGCCATTTTATTTGCTCCCAAATAAAATGCCACACATCTGCAGCAATACATATACTTATGGCCCTATCCAGACACTTTAATGCCTTTTTCCAGTGAACAATGACATCAGTTGTTTTATATATATATATATATATATATATATATATACATAAAATAATACATCAGCAGCCTTGAAAGTATCAATGTAAATGAGTTTAGCAGTTTCAAGCAAGTTTTTCTTGGATAACCTTTGATTACTGCCAGACCTGCACATGAATAATTACATTTGAACTGTTATAATAGAATATTCTCTGTTCATTGAAACATATAAGAATAACCTTTTTTTTTGAATATTGGCTTTTTTATGGGTTTAGTTGAAAAAGATATATAGCGCCTAGTGAAATATTTATCCCTCTCGGCATTTGTTCTGTTTGTCACATAACAACCTGAAATTAAAATGGATTTTATGTAATGGACTTAACAATAGTTTAAATTATTTAAAAGGCATGAAAAAGATACTTTGAATTTTTTACATAAAACAACTACAAATAAAAAAGGAGAATCATATAAAGACCCCTGCTTACTATCAGTTCACTAAAACTATAGTTTGCTTCCCATCCCCAGTACCATTGGCACTAAGTCTCTAACTATGCTTGCAGCAGTGTACCCAACTCCATGCCACAGGCAGTGTTTGTATGTTTATAATTCCGGTATTTTCACAAGATGAAAAGCAAATAAAAGTAGAGGTTTATTCCATCATAACCTTTTCATTCCCTGTGGGTTTTTTGTTTTCAACAACCTAGGTCCACTTGTTCTTTGAAGCCATTTTACATTAATAAGCACATACAGAATATATGTTCATGTAGCAATATCTTTTTTTAGTTTAAGTACATTTAAATAAGGGAAAAAAGCTTTTCAATGTCACCACCTTTTAAAAATTTTGTTTAAAACCTCAAAAACAAATATGGTAAATATTTAATACAGTGTTTTGCTTTCCACGCATTTTTTAAATTGACTTGCAATATTTCTTGAAGATTCTAGAAAATTTGATTAGCTAGTTCCCTGGCACGGACCCCTTTCTCCACATTACAATGAAAGCTTAGCATTTACAGGTAGTCTTTGAGTTACATACGAGATAGGGACTGTAGGTTTGTTCTTAAGTTGAATTTGTATGTAAGTCGGAATAGGTTCATTATTTTAATAAATGCAATTAGGACAAATGTTTGTCTCAACAAATAATGAGGCAGCCTAGTGTCAGTTAATGTAATCAATCCCCACTGTGAGTTAATCACAAACAAAGCAAAAAAAATCCATCCATTAAGTCATGCAAATTGCCCCCCTTTCCCCCATCAAGCCTCTGTCCTGCACTGGAGCGAGCAGGGAAGCCCCATTTATATCTAGGAGTCGTCCGTGTGTTGGATGTACTTAACTCGGGGACTACGTGTACCTCTTCTGGGTGCACTTGTGGAGTGGAACTCTTGTGCTCTAAGTAGTCCCATTTCCCTACATACAATAAGGCATAGAAGCTGCAACAGGTATATTGAGCTTTCCTCATTTTCTTTCTGATGCACTCACAGAATAATCCAGTTTACCCCTCCCTATTGTTGTCCAGGTCCTCTTTTTCAGTTTTTGTTTTCTGTCTGAGAGTCAGCACTGTGAGCTTAGCAATCCTTCCTGTGGGGAAGTAAAATTAAAAAGTAGTAACTGCACAAATGTAGACACAATACAAAGGCGCTAAAGTTTCTGATTTATAATTTTTGGTGCTTATCAGCAGTGGCTGAAGAAAACTACTAACAAAGGTGAAACACTGTTTGATGGCAGGCACAGCATAGGGATATAACAATATAGAGCAAGTTTAGTATTGCTCAGATGGTTGTTCTGATTTAGGAAATTGAATATTGGAAAGCAAGTATGTGTCGGTAACTGACCAGTCCCATATTGAATTTCTTAATTTATTATGCTATAAACATTGAGGATAAATTATTCCACTGTAAATATTAATGTCAGTAATGGCTTAATTTAAATTGAATATTCTGTTTATCAATATTATGTAAGAATTTTAATATTTAAAGCCTAGCCTCAATTCTACTTTAAAATATGATTGCTATAGAACAGGCTACAGGGTGCTTTTGGGCTGGGTTCCTGTTTGACCACATTACTAACTTCCCTGATACCTGCAGTATTGGTGATTATCACCTCACAACCCTGGAGTTGATAAGAAAGTAAGGACCATTCTATAATGTCTTTCCGAAAAGACAAAAATAGGCCCCACTTTCAGTGTGTAAATGACCTGCTTCAAGTCACATAAACCAATTATCACTTTATCCTACTTGAAATCATAATTAATATATCTGTATTTTTATTGAAAATGTTCATATATGACATCTTTTGACCCATAAACCATGGGACCCCGTGTCCAAATACCAATATTATCAACCCTTGGCAGAATTGCGGACATTTAGGTTACTTTAAACCGATCATGTTTTTCAAGCTCTTTAAGCATATTCTTAGTGGTAATGTTTTTCTTGCTTAATATTCATATGTGCTGTGCTTGAAGGTGTCTAGCACTTACGCTATAAAAAAACCATAGCATAGACCACATTTATTGTCTTCTAAATCACCATTTTCTTGCTGTGCTTCTTGTGTAGTGTTTCCTTAAATAAAAGCTACCTACCTGCTGTGCCGCGTTGTTTCAATGAGTAAATAATTACTTTTTCACGCTGTGATAATTTCTCTGTCTACACTAAACACATATAATTACTTAGGCAAAATAAGTTTTTGTTCCTTTTATCCCTTTGGCAGGAGAACAATAAATTTAGCAATATATGACTTTTACAACCAGACCTATTTAACCAAAGAACAGAGTTAAGCCAATCAGTATAAAATTGCAAAGGTAGTAGAAATTTATTTTTACGTATTTCCACCTCACCTGTGGGGCAAGGTATCAAACTGAGTCAGTTAGCTCCATGCAGTGCTAAAATCAGAAAGACGTATTAAGGTGCTTACAGCAAAAAAAAAAAAAAAAAATTGCATTTGATTTCTAGGTTACAGAGAGTGAGTCACAACCAGTTTCATGAACAATAAAAACAGATATACTATTTTAGAAACCAACACAATGGTAGCGAAAAAAGGTTATCAGTTCCAAATGCTTTAAAAATGTAAACATTTATGTAACTAGAGACAATGTTAATAAAAAGACTTGACATCATATAATCTAATATGTATATATCGTAATAATCAGGTGTGGCTCTAAGCGATGCAGATTCAATTAGCAAATGCAAGGGAGGTGCTACAATTGTTTTTTTTCAAATAAATAATCAATAGATAGGGAAGTAACGAAGAAAGGGAAAGGTGAGATATATCCCTAAGGTAAATATTCTCAATGCTACTTTAGTAGTTGCCAAGCCATTAAAGCATATGTATACAGAAAAAAGGGGTGGAAAGAATGTCTTTTAGTGGCAGACTAGGGTTTTAAAATCTTTAAAAATCCTTTAATATAAATTAGGTCAAAAAGAATTATACACAAAGACAAAATATCAGAAGACATATACCGTATTTTTCGGACCATAAGACGCACTTTTTTCCCCCCAGAAGTGGGGGG
>NC_092861.1:46776028-46778885 GCF_032062135.1 Pyxicephalus adspersus
GGTTGATTACATGTGTTTATGACTGTGCTGTTGGTTTTTAATGCACATAAAATATTTTAGGACACTATTTGTTTCAGAATATTTTTTTCTTCATTTCCCTTCTCTAAAAACTGGTGCGTCTTATGGTCCAGTGCGTCTTATGGTCCGAAAAATACGGTAGTTCCCCACAGGGAGTTGTCTTCAGCATAGATACACAATGAGGGTTCCTTACATATCATTGGCGATCCATATAGCTAAACCTTATAATGTTACTAAGATGTTCAATATGTGACCTAGAGTCTCACCCCCGATGAATTTCGCCCCAGTAGTCTTCCTCATGGGATAGGAGACTTTTAAAATTATAACAATGTAGTATATTAGCATCAGTTGATAGCAGCTTATTATTTCAACATCTAAACTGTACTTTTGAGGTAAGGTGTTCTAATGATAGTGACAACACTGTAATAAAGATGTCCTAGCAATAGAAAGGAATAATGTAAAGGAAATGCAAAATTTACATGGTAATCATAAATATTTTTTTAATGATTTATAATAAAGGATTTTAATGATTTTAAAACCCTGTCACAAAAAGCCATTCTTTCCACCCCTTTTTTTGTAATCAATAGATACATAAAGGAATAAGCAAAGGATTGAAGAGAGGACAGAGAGCAGGCTTTTTAAGGCAGATAGTTTAAATAAATTTAAATAAAAAAACATATTTTCAAAGCATATGCATAAATTCCACCATCTAATTGAATTTAAGTGTCATTAAATAAAGCAATGCACTAGAAAACAAAAACTATGAAATATTTATAATAAAGAAAATTGCCTACTTTTGTATTATTGTGGAGACATTTTAAAGCAACACTATTGTATACTGGATTATAAAGAAGAAGAGTTGACTGTCTGGTAATAGGATAAGGAGTTACTAGAAGGGATAAGGGTAAGTTAATTAGTAGAAAATAATTTGGTTTGTATTAGGTAGAACCATATTAAAAATAAAAATATAATGATACCTACTTTAAATAGGTGATCTATTTAAATTACTGTGGAAATCCAATAATCAATATTGATTACAGTGTATTTCACCCAAGGGTGTCCTGTTTAGGAAGATATTGATCTAACTAGATGTAGAGGATAAATTACATTAATAGATTAAAAGACACCCAGATGGTATAAGGAGAAACAAAGATGTTATTAACTTACTAAAAATATTGAATCCAATGGGTTATCTTGAATATTCCATAAAAAAAGGAGAGGCAACCTGGGATCAAATATCGATTACCAAGTAAAATAAATATAAATATAGGTAGGTAAGTATTAGAATAAATAGGGCGTTTATTGATTGATGCGTTTAACAGGATGGTACATTAACAATAGGAAATTGTTTCCTTGGATGTTAATTGATGGTCAGAAAGGTCTGTAAAAAAGGTTAATTACATTAGATATGGATACTTTCTATCCTAAGTATGAGTGGTGCTGCCACCTAGAAGAGAAAAAGGTAATACTTACATTACTTATTGTATATATATTTTTCATATATTACGATGTAATACATAATGTGTTTGTAAATCATAAATTGCTGTTTAGACTATATGTCATAATACTATGGATACAATTGTTATGAAATCCACAGATTCAATGTAATATGAAGATACACACAATGCTCATCATATGGGTTGTTTTAAGTTAGCATAAAAGGTAACACGTATTATTGTTATTATAATTATTGCTAATATATTAACACTATAACGTGTTATTATAGTCATTAATGGAAATACTATTTTAGTGGAGTTGATCCTAGCACTTGAACCATGTTTGGAGAAAGGACTTGTAAGAGACCATGTCATTAAAACCTGGGGGGGTTGTAGCAATTATTAAAAAATCCATTTAGTCTCTTTTTGTAAGAGGATTTTATCTGTCTCCACCTCTCGAACTTTGGAAAACCCCTTCCAATGCCATAAAGGAAATACATTGGTCATTGAAATTATGTTGTGTACCTATATAGTGGCTAATTGGTGTTATTACTTTGCCTGTATTGATGTTCATACATTCTTTTTCAAAAGGCTCCTTCAGTCTTACCGAGTTAATAACAGCCACTTACATATGATAAGGTAACTAATACCTGTGGAGGAAAAAAGTTTCATGGTCTGAATCGTACATTGTTAGGGAGTAATGTTAATTGCTTATCCATAATCCAAGGACATTGAGAACATTTTCCGCATCTAAAGGTCCCTACTTAGGTTATAACATTCTCTTGTTTTACCTCTGATCTGGTAATGGCTTGAAACTAATGAGTATTTTAAACACATAGCTTTTTTAAAGGTAACACTTGGTCTGGAATGTAGATATTTCGCTTTTATTGGGTCACTCATTAAGACATGCCAATGTTTAGATTATAGAGATAGAATGTCGTGATGGTGTTTATTGTAAGTAAAGGAATAAACAAATTAACTAAAAAAAGCAGAACATTTGGACTATGTGAAGCCCAAAGAATCTCACAGCTATTTACTGCTTTTAATATAATCAGTTAGACTAAGGCTGGAAGACCCAACATTAGGTCAAGCGGAGTTTTGTCTTCTTTTTTTAACAGAAAAAATATTTCAGTTTAAAATGTATTAAAAACAGAATACCTTTCTGTCTTATGTTAACACATAATATAAATTATAGGAATAAATGAAATTAGAGTGTTTTGGTTTACCAATAATATATTTTTTTTTATTAACCTCCTGGTCGTTACACTGATGTCTAGATTTCTGTACCAAAAGCGGTACACTGTTTTTCATGAAATTTGTTTTTTAAATTGTAGACCTGTAACTTACAGAAATATGTCCGAACAGGGTTCTAGTAGATATCATGAATATAAAAAATGTTTGAA
>NC_092861.1:46779379-46830647 GCF_032062135.1 Pyxicephalus adspersus
CGTCACTGCACTCGCCGGATGAAGACAGAAGACGTGTCCGGAGGAGCTGCGGGGAGAAGGTGAGTATTTTTTTTTAGAGATCGACGCTGGAACAGAACGGATCATTACAGCGGGGACCAGGTAAGTGAGGGGATTTAACCACCCAACAAAGTTCGGGTTTATCGATTTTTGCTAAATCTTTAAACCTGAACCAAGGTCGGGTGGTTAAACAACACCGATGAGTGGAAGGGAAAAGCCTATTATTGTTATTACACAGTATTTATATAGCACCATCATATTACGCAGCGCTGTACAAAGTCCATAGTCGTGTCACTAACTGTCCCTCAAAGGAGCTCACAATCTAATGTCCCTACTATAGTCATATGTCATTTTTTTTAGGGAGAAGATAATTAAACTCACTGCATGTTTTTGGGATGTGGGAGGAAACCGGAGTACCCAGAGGAAAGCCACGCAGACACGGGGAGAACCTGCAAACTCCATGCAGATAACATCCTGGCTGGGAATCGAACCTCGGACCTAGCGCTGCAAAGGCCGGAGTGCTATCCCCTGAGCCACCCTGCTGCCCATCAGCCTAGGTGGGGAGACAACACTAAAGAGTTGGGAAAGGTAAGAAAACTTAGGTCACCTTGGACCTGGGTGTTTGTTAAACTGATAGAATGGTGGTCCAAGGATAACGTGTCTTTTTGAAAAGGACACAAGAAACTTTTTCTTTGAATATGTTCCACTTAGTTTTATTGGGTATAAAAATAGAAGAGATAATTTCAAGATTTGATTATAGTTATACTAACCACCAGGAAACTGTATCGTATTAAATATATTATGTTTTTAGGTAAAGGCTGTTCAAGCCTGCTAAATAAGGCACCAAGGGAGATATGGTAAGTTTTGTTTGAGTAACTAAGAAATTTAGATGAAAAGATATTTTCCAGAACCTGCATACTTTAGGGCAAGACCACCATCAATCTTACATCCATGGAAACAACGTAGAGATGCCAGAGGGATATAGCAAGATATTCTTTCCAAAACCATATACCATGCCAGAATGGTCTTATAATTAGATTCTAATATTAAAGTGTTAAGAAAGGCCTGAGAAAGGTTACACACCATTTTTTTTTTTTTTTTTGTTTTTTTTTTTTTTATTATTGCTTTATTTGTGGGTTGGGGGGGGGGGGGGGGGGGGCAAGTAATCTAAACCCAAATTGTGCTACTTCACAAAAGGATGCTTCCAAACATTTAATATTGCAATTTTCATTTGCTGGGTATTTGTTTTGGCCCAGGACTGCCTAAAACATGTCCAAGACACTAAGGGTACCATAAACTAGAAAAATGTTAAAAACACTGGAACAAAACTTTGATCATCTGATCATCTGATTGTGCTAATTGCAATAATAAAATTTAGGCTAGGTACAAACATGCTCAGATAATCATCTAAGGGCTGATATTTGATGAGAATCTTGCGTGTGTACAGTGCTCGTTATATATTGTCCAAACCACCGTCCTGGCGGATCCAAGGACAAGGGACGACGAACATTCATAATGAAAGTGAAGGGGAGAGAGTGCAGCGTGGTGCCGCTCTGTCCTTCTCCCCCTACCTTTTCCATAGTATGCACTTGTTGTTTTCCAACGACAATTATTGCACGTGTGTACATAGCTTTACTCTAAATATTATATTAAAAATATAATATATAAGTAAATATATACATTATGGTAATGTAAGTATAAATATAATGTCTACCCCTACATCTTGCTTTTACAATATTATTGCAAAACAATACTAACATTTTAGATGCTTCTATTGGAATAAATACCAAAAGATGAACTTCTAGCAGATTTAATAATACTGCAGTTATTTATATTTTTTAAAACATAACAAAATATGTGACCAGAGGACGGAGCAGAAGAATTACAATTATTCTCCTCCTTCTCTGTCAACTCACAGTCTGGGACTAAGTATGACCACATTGTATCGCTTAATTGCAGTACAGAAAAGCCAGATACCCAACCTAGATGTGCTGTCCGTAAGAAATATGTATATCTTGGGACAGACAAACAATATTACAAATCCTTTGAAACAGCTCTCAAATGTACATTTTAAACTGTGTATTATGCAGCTTGCTGATAGTTTAGATCAGGTTGGGGATGTTGCTGCTGGCGATTGACACTCCTTGTAATTAATTTAAATTTACATTGTAAATATTTCTGAGTATGTTAATTATGGTCTATCAAGAAAAACAATACTAATTTATATATGAAAAATGGAAAAATAAATGCTCCATTTTTATTTTTTTATTTTTTTGGGTTATGTTTCCATGGGTCCTCCTAGATTCCTCCTATGGTGGCAATACCATGTTCTGGGGCTTTGCTAATTTTCTTTAACAATTATTTTTTATATGACTATACTGAACATTAAAATAAAGGAAAATTGCCCATAGGCATATTCAGGGGCTCTACAATCATTTGGCCATAGATATCAAATTATCTAAATGTCCAAAAAGTATCTAATGTGGGATTCAATATTTTTAGATCTCACCCCAAAAATTACATTTTTATGGGACAGATAAGAGTTTTCTGCTCATCATTAGTTTACCCACCAACCCTATAAATGGCCAGAATTTACCTAAACTACCTCTAGACTTATAGGATTAGCCTCTAAGTTCAAACAAAGCTCAGCAAACCCAAACTGAGCCCAGACAAATTCACCTATACCTACTTTAGGTGGTGCAAGGATGAACTCAGCAGTAATCTATGCTACCCTAACTTTACTACTTACTTGCCAAACATGTCCATATTGAATATTCATTTTTAAAGTAGTGTTGAAGGTTAAGCAGTAGCTATAATTTATGCAGAAGGTATACTGACTGTTCCTGAGTAGCATGTAGTATCACCTAGCAGTATATTATGCATGCTTTCTAAATATGTTTCATGCCTAGTGTTCCGTAAACAATATCAAAATATGTCACAATTGCCATGTCACCTTGAGACTGCTGAGTGTTGAGCAGAATCGACATACTAGGGTGCCAGAAAAATTATACGCAACAATTATTCCAAAGTCTTTTGAAGTGTCTTATTTGAATGCTGATAGCAGTATGAACAATGGTAACACTTCGTCAGCAAATCATCTTACACATTGTGTGGCTTATTTATTTCACTGGAAATGTCTTTTAAATAATGTCACCTTTTTTCAATTGTTAAGAATTATTTGGTTTTAGGGAAATAAAAATTAAAGGGGAAGCATATGCATGTGTTAGCTACATTTTTTTAGCTGACTTGGCATACACTGTATAGTTTATGTTATGTTTATTGTTATATAGACATTATATGGCATCACTGTAAATATATGTTTTGTATAATGATATCTATAGATATACATTATTTATTTCATACAAGAGATCTGAACTGTTTTGGTTAGTAATTTGATAGTAAACCAAAAAAATTTCAAGTGGAGACATTTATTTCTACTACTCGGATTTACACTTTTTCATGTGTGTAAAAAAAAAAGAGTAGTAGTAGGGATGTTGAGCCCTTTCAACTTAAATACCTACATGGGCAGAAAATGGCTTCTTGCATTTGCTGTAAAAAGGTAGTTATCCAGAAGAAATTAGAACAATAACTGATTGGTATTGCCATTTACTACTCAAATGAGAAACATGAGTTATGTGTTTGACTTGGCAGTTTTATTCGTCTGTTCTTGATTTACTAGTTTTATAATGACACAATAACAGCAAAGCACTGAACTAAATAATTATTTATCCTGAGCATTCTGACACATTATTATTTGTTGTAACAAGCTGATATGACCATGTCTCATACTTCAAAGTACTTTGGATGGTTTGTATTAGGTACTCTTGGGATCATCAAAGGAACCTTAAATGATTCAGAAATTAGAAATGCTCCAAGAATTAAACAAGTTATTAATTTTTACATTACTTATGTGTTGATTAAAAAAGAATTAGCTTGTAGCTTTTTATTTATTGAGTGTATTTTCTTAATATGAAATATTGCCGCTGAATATTTCACTTCTGATTAAAGGCACATAGGAAATTAAAAATATAGAAGTACATTTAGCTTTGCTTATGGATGATGTAATTGACAAACTCCAAAACATGCTTTAGGTGTTTTAAATCAGGGGTGGCCAATGCCAGTCCTTGAGGGCCAGAATCTGCATACATTCTAGTATTTCTTTAATATTTAGCAGGAAATGTATTACTGTATGTTGTACTAAAGAGTCTAAAAATGACTATTTGCATTTTATTGAATTCCTTCCATTTCTATTATGTTCATTTAGATTTATCCACAATTTGAATCTATAATATTCATTTAAATATTGTTCTTCGGTTTCAATCCTGGGTGAGGTTGCTGATGGTAAGGACTCGGTAAGTGATAGCAATGATATAAGACTTTGTGCACTAGTAGTATTGTTTGAAAATTTACTCCTAATTTTAGTTCAATTCAATAATAGTTTTATAGGCTGGTTTATTTTTTTAAACTTCAAATCAAATGTCAATTGTAGTGATTCCCTGCAAACAGAATGGGTGATAATCACTAAGTACATGTACTGTCATGTAAACAAACAGAACTGAAGTCCTGTTAGTTTCTCTTTACTGCTGGGGCAGTGCAAATTTTCTTTAGACTATAAGTATTGCATGGTAATAAACTCATAATTTCATCTACATTTGATGAAACAAGCCCCTCTAACTAATTTTAGCCCATTACTATCAAGCCAGGAAGTAAGTTAGTCATGCTGGCGGAAAAGTACTTAGAAGAAAAGACAGGAAAAAATGTTTTTTTTGTGGCAATAAAAAGTTATGTTAAGTGAAGTTATGATACATCATATAAGGCACATATAGTTGTGTGGCACATATATATAGAAAGCAATATTGGTCGTTCCCATCAGTAAGTGGAAAGTGATACCTTTAAGCTAGACAATGTATCCCTATTATAAGGTGGGTATTATAACATCTCATATTCCAACGCGTTTCGCCTTGGTGGTTTCTTCAGGGGAATTGTGGAGAGCATTTTTTCAATGTTGTTGTAGATTGAGGACATGATATCAGGGATTTCACAGAGGTAGATGTATATGTGAATTGCAACATAGTTTCTCATAAGAATACAAAAAAATTAACATTCTATGCAGAGTTTAGCAGATGAAGGTGCTGTGGAGTAGCGAGTCAAGGGCACCCACACTTGCAAAAAATGTTTAAGCATTTGCAAGCTGCACCACCAAGTCTTTGGAGGAGGCAGGGGCAGCAAACCAGCCCTAAACATTACACGTAGCAGCCCAAAAAAATGGACAACAATGATGCCACCCTTTTACTCCCTATAGAGTAAAGGATAACAAATTGACCCAATCTATCCAATTTTTTGTACGCATTATTCTTTTTAGCTGTTTTTATTTTTTTTTTTTGGGGAGAGACAATAAATAACAGCTGATAAAAGTTCTTCACTGCACCAACTTCAGTGATTTGCACTCATAGGTACCACATTTGCTCCATCTATTGGTAGCATACCAGCCATTAAAACCAAATTGGAGACAATTCTAATACATATTAGCACCCACTAGTGCTTTGATTTATATCTAACCTATTTCACTCTATACAGTTTCCCTGGTGAGCAACTCACCTGTAAATGCAACAATTCAAGGCAAGACCAAAGGTAGCCAATTTTTTCTGTATGACAGTAATTTAAATATTTTTTAAGAAATCATCAAGGAAAACAATTCCCAAATTGGTTTGTCTGCATAAGAAGAAAGTAAATACTTACATCTAAAAAAAATATTAGGCAATGCACAAAAACAAGAACATGTAAAGGAATAGCATGATTTATATTTATATAGAAATTTGTAAGTTGAAATAGTTAAACCATTCCATTGCTCTGAAGGCCACTGAGTAACTGGCACATTTGGAATCTTTGCTGTGCATTTCTGCCAAGGCCTAAATTACTATAGTACACAACAGTTATGTAGAAGTCAGTGAAAGGAACCATTCAGTGTAGTAGTAAAACAGGGAAATCAGCAATGTCAAAAATGTCTCAGTGGACTTTAGAAAAAGATCTGTCACTGAACAGAGTGCCAGTCAGAATAGATGGCATTGAAAGGGGAAAGTTGCAGCTACAGAAAAAAAAGTAAACACTTGCCAATGTCACTCCATTTAAAAGAATACCTTCCATTCATATCTTCTATGAAAGTAATATTTCCAGTTATTTGTTTGTAGTCCAGCTTCCTTTTAAAGTTTATAGGCAATGATCTATTCTTTATTTGTTGAAAAAAATAGTGTGTAATACCCTTCATTTGGTGAACATCCTCGTTTCTTTTTAACAAAGTAACCCATAGAACGGAATCTCTTTGACACATGTAAGAATACACTTTTATCAGTGAAGCTGGGTGATCCAGTAAACTCAAAATGGATCTGGTCTAGGATTAAAAAAATTTGTTACAAAAATCTAATAACTTTTAGGAAATCTATTCCCGGTTTGCTGGATAACCCAGCTTCATTGATGAAACTGTATTCTCTCCAGCCTTGGAGAACTTTAATAAATGAGGGCCAAAGTATGCAAGATACCACCTCTAATGTTACACATTATTGTCCCACTATCATTTGTTATTGTAAACCAAGTCCTTTCGTGTAATTTCCAGGTGTGTCGATATTCTTGGTCATTTTCTATGCTCAGTGGTTCCTCCCTATTATACCTCTGCCACTACAGGAGACTATAGCACAGCAGAGAACCAAGGAGACTGACACTGACACTACTTTAGCAGCAGCTTGATTTTAAATACGGTACATGCAGCGGGAGGTAAGTATAGAGTTGATCTATCATATATGGCTAAACTAAGTACATTTGAAGAGTGCAAATTGCTACTACACTGTATGCATCTCGAGTTGCCTCCTACTCCATTGCTACTCTATTTTGAAATAGGTGGTATCATCCCTATTGGTGGCATCATTAGCAAGTGGTATTTTTGGAGAAGTAGAGACATACCTTTGTGCATGGAACTTTTAGGTTTGGTTTTAGATTTTAGGTTACTGACTGCAAGAAATTATTATTGTTTTAGCAGTCTCCAAAAAAATGGGTTACTTAGATATATAGAGGGACTCGTGTAGATTTATCTGATGACTCAGGTTAGCATAAAGGTTTTGCATTTAGGAATGTTATTAAAGCTGGAGACTAGATTGTATTGTTAAACTGGAGTCTACTTGGCAAAGAAGTCTGCACGAGTTCAGCACCTGGCTGTATGCCGAAATTTGAAGACTTCTCAGAATTACAAATTCCTTTGCAGGTAAAACACTTCTGAAAAATACATTCAACTGTGTATTTAGCTGTGTATGTAGCTATTTTCCAGCTTTAATAATAACAAATCAGAACAAAAAATATCAAATGAAAACTTAAAAAAAAGAACAAATCTTTTAAACTATGTAAATGTTCTCTGATATTGCCTATATCATTTAAGAGCAGTAAATAAAATGAAACAGTGAGGTAATTTAGGCAGGCTGTTCCTAAAGCACCATTAAATAATGCATTGCTCATCTGTCTGACAAAAACAGGTCCATCAGTAAAGCTAACTTACAATAAAAAGTAATAATGATGTCAGAAGATCATCTTCAGTAAATGAAAAAGAGTTTGTTAAGCCCAGTAGCAAACTACCTGAAAACTCTCTGAATAAAACATTTGTAGCAATAAAAACGCAAAATCAGGTATGACAATAGAACAATTTTTAGATAAGATGCTAAAGGAAACTTTTAGGTGAAAGTAACAAAATTAAAAAAATAAATAAATAAAGTGAATGGAGAAAATGATTGTAAGATTGCTGCAGTCATCATGAGTAATTCATGTAGACAAGATAAAGGTATTTGAAAGGGAGATGTGCTAATGCAATGCTGCCTGTAACTCTCTTGCCATATTTAAACTGATAAAGTGTGTCTTTTTCCACTTTTTTCCTCCAAGTATAGGTTTTCATTTTGGTATATTATCTAGGAAATGCTCACCTGTGATTATGATGACACAAAGATATTTTATTCTTCTATGAAACACATAATCTTCACACAGTTTATCTTCAAGGTATTTTTCTCTACTAGAAAATTGGAAAAAAAGTAGATTGAAGGATGAATGTTAGAAATTGTGTATACCGCAGCCATGTAGCACACATGATGGAAGGAAAAGACATATAAAGGCTTTTGTCCTAACATTCTTACACTGAATTAGATCAGACTTAGTAGACATATCGCAAAGGAGCAACATTTAATGCAGATAGGTATATCATAAGAAAAATCTAACTGCATTTTTTTGATAGAGATTAAAAATTACATACCAGAGCATGATGGTTTAATGTTACCAGTAAAAAAACCTCATCCTGTTTGTGTATATGGCACACCTGTCCATCAAATCTGTTTTATTTAGTAGTGTAATACAAATGTATCTATGCAAGTGGTTGGCACATTTGCCTGGCCAAAATTATAATTACAGGTAACTTGTATTATCATTCTCTATAATAAAAAATAATATTATTAATAATAATAAATAATTATATCCTCGACCCTGGCATTGCACTCATGCAAGGCAAGTTGAAGAAGACTAAAAAAAAATTAAAAAACCTCTAACTTCTGCAATGGACAAAAAAATCTATTTTTACTTGCTCCTGGGTAAATCCCATTGCCCCAAACTCAAAAACAGTCCCAAATAAGAGCAGAATAGTTTTGCAAATCAATCTGCCAAGTATTAAGTCATACATTTGCCATATTAGAATTTGTTATTGAAAAATAATAAACGCTGCTACCAACAGAAATGGCAGAGATCCGTGTGCACCAGCATTCAAAGTACTTTCCTGTGTTTTATTACAATCCCATGAATATGTAGTCCATATACCTGAAAAAAGAAATAGTAATTCTGTCACCTATTTAGAATTGTTTAAAAATAATTCAAATAATGCATACTTTGTTAAAGTATATAGCTTTGGATAATATATGCCACTTCACTTGCAATAAACTAGCAGAAGATGAAAACAATGTCACGCATTTTACAGAAGGAGAAAAGGGAAGAGACACGGGTTAAGATACTTTTATTTTGCAATTTTATGCATTAAGACCTTCATGATTGTTCTTAATAAGACCTTTGTTATAAGAGGTCATATGCCTGCTAATAATACATACTTATTTGCATTTGTCAGCACTTGTTTTCATGTTTTTTAAGCAGTCTCCATAAAACATGGAATTACCAGCTGGTCATGTTTCTGAATGTCGCTTACCCCCTGAAGGTTTTCTTTTTAACTTGGAGCAGATATAATAAGTGTTTAATGTTGGAGTTTTAATAAAAAGCAAAACTTGAAAGCGACAATAGCTATGGATAAATGCTATTAGAAGCCTCAGCCAGCTGGAGTTTAGATTTAAAAGTTACTTTGCAATACATTAGGAGAGAGCAGATGGAAATTGAGGAGGGCAAAGTGACAGAGGGAGAATGAGGTTTGAGCCTTTGAAGAAGTGATGCTGAAATCAAGAGACACTTTGCTCTGTAAGAACATTATCTTCCACAGGTGTTACATGGATTTTTGTAATCTTTAGAATAGGATAAGTACTACAGTATTACTCTTTTTTTATTTTAAACGGACATACGCTTTCTAGCTTTTATGTCCGTTTTCTAAAAGCAATGCAGTAATACATTCAAATACTATAATATCCTGGACTTCCTTCTATTTCTTGTAAGGAAACGTGTTCCTTCTTGTTGAATGCTATCATATACCATATGTCATATGTAGGTTGCTATCATTGACCAATATCTGAAAAATTATAGCCTGTCCAGCTGTCCAGCTAATCCATACAGGCAAAATTGTAGCAAATGAATTCAGAACTCCTGATCTGTAGGTCAATGACTTATCATGTGTATGATGGCCTGGTAAATACTATTATAAGAATAAGGCTGCAGTGACACTTTCCATAGGTATGCTATGATACGTTTCCTTTAGTTTCTTTATTATTTAAATGAATTCTTCTGGTAATTACATCTGACGGTTATAGGGCTCACATCCATAGGCATTTCTGAATTTACCTGATGCTGTGTTGAATCATCTGCTGTGGAATTTGGAGCACAGCTCATTTCAATTTGTGGTTAGATCCCTTTTGAGTTCTATAAGGAGCGTGTCTGCTACAGCCACTGTTAAAACTTTGAACAAGTGTGTAATCAGACAATATATGTACCCTACCTTGTCTTTCTTCAACTTTTTTACAGCTAACTTTTAAGAATAATCATTTTTTTCATAGTAGTCATGTACTCTGCAGTATATTAAAGAAGACTTTGAACTATTCATGTTATTTGCCCCAAAGGAGCCTAAAATGGCATGTGCCAATTACAGTCATATATATGACTCTACAGTCATATACTCTACAAGGCTGGAGAGAGGATACACTTTCATCAGTGAAGCTGTGGAATCCAGCAAACCAGCAAATGTTTGAAATCCTGGACCATATCCATTCCAGGTTTGCTGGATTACCCAGCTTCACTGATGAATGTGTATCCTCTCCAGCCTTGGAGAGCTTAAATAAATCAGGCCCATATCCTTAGACCTAACTAAAGAAAAGTCATTGGGCAGCATGTCCCTGAAGTTTGGTAGAATACATTGGGAAAGCGAAAAGAATGCATCCCTGATATAAAAAAAATGAACCCATAAAGTCTGACAAAAGAGCTAATGTGCCATTGTTCTTCAAAAGGATAATTACAATAAAAAAAATGATTCTATCCCCATGGAGTGAAATTTGCTTGTACGTTAAAGTAGATCATAAATGCTGATTGGATAGAAATGGTTAAAACACTGTGTATATTAAACAACTGGCATTTTATTAAATCAAATACTATTTTCACTTTTTCTCCTTTTTCTGGAACCTTAGTGCTTATGATTTTCTTCAGCCTATTTCACCCACTTCCTGTCTATGTGTATTTGCTCCTGTATTGGCTGCACTTCATTGCATCATATTTTTGGACACATTGGGGTAGCTTTACTCAGGGGTTCAGCCCTTTACTCAGTAAAGAGAGTTTTCCCTTTTAGAAGAGATATTTCACTTAGTTTAAATTAAGTGGTGAAAATTCACATTGTAGAATATCCAATCTTCTTGCAAGTGAAAAAAAATATTTGCTTGCACATAGTTGGATGGTTATTTTACCAGAACATTACCACATTATGTAAGATAAGTGAAAAATAATTTGAAAGGGAACAGTCTAGATTTCTTCAGTAAAAACAAATGGAAAAAAAAACTCATAGACCCTCTTTTTTTAAACACAGTTCACAACACGCACAGCATATGCATTGTGAAAGACTGCAGAATGGGTGCCTTTTCTACGTATTTCATTATGGGTTAGGATGTTAATCATATGGAATACCTGCAAGCCATTTAGATGTGTATAGCGCTAATGTACAGTACTGTACAAGTCTGAAAGTGCCTTCAGGTATTCTTTTATTGAAAGTTAGAAGTTTAAAATAACCTAATCAACCACCACTGAGTTACAATTATTTGTATTTTCTGTTGTATTTTGTTTTATTTGTTTTTTATGTATTTATGTTAAACATTTTGGATTGTTTTATTAACCATATAAATATGATAATAAATAGCAAATAAAAATTGACAAAAAAGGTAATATAACCAATAATATAAATACAGAAATGTGGATCTAAAAAAATACAAGTCTTTGGTCCTTCTAAATGATAAACAATATGCCTTTAAAATATAAATATTTTTTCCTACTAAATTGCAATTATGTTCTGTTGTAAATTTATAATAGAAATTCTACATAGATGACTTGGTAGTTGTTGCCTGTCCATTTCCTTTATGATCAATTACAACTGCTCTTAGCTGACTTATAAAGCATTTAGAAGGCAACTATTTAATATTTAATTTGTTCTTTTGTGTTTTTTTTAATTCGACTTTAATCTTCAAATCTAAGAAGTATTGTAAAAGCTCTCCCTCCTTCAGTCTCCCTGAGTATTTTGTTTGATATTACCAGAGTTCATAATGGCATACTTTAATAAACCAATCGAGGATGCAATAAAATGTACAGCCAAGTTTGAGTTAGACGTAAACCTTTTAATAATTAATAACTTTGGAGCAGAAGCAAACATAGGAAAATTGTAATTTTGTTGATGATATGAATCAGTGGCATTAACTCACCACTTTTTTAATATTAGGAATTAAAACTGTGAGATTGAAATGTTTTCATCTGTTGCAAGATTTGTTATGAGATTAGATTGTTTCTCTATAAACTGTTTATATACTGGTATATATAAAGCAGAAAATATTTTATTTAGGGAAGAGTATATCAAATATGTAAGTAGGTCTTACTGCAATGTATCATTGTTTAAATATTCAGGAAACTCAATGTAAATATAAAAAGTTTAAATATGTGTTGCTTCTGAAGCCTTTGATGCCTAATTGTATCTCTTTTTGTAATATGCTTAAGACTTTTTGGTTATATAATTTTGCACTTTTTCATAGATTATTTAGAATTTAACATTTCATAGAATTATATTATTGTTTGCATGCTACCTAACAAGTCTAAAAAATATTGTATTCAGTGGAAGGACCATACTTTACTTAGATATTTCTGCCACTGTACCCTTTTATTTTAATAATTTTTATTTTGAAGATTTCTTGACAATATACATGTGTGAATGCTTCTCAAACATGTCAGATCTATTATCTTCTGCTCTACATTCAATTATAAAATTACCACATTTTTCCTTGGTATGGACCAATAAAGAAATTCTGAAATGGAGAATGGGATGGGCTAATGTCAACCTATTATCCACTGGGGTATCTAAATATTGACATACTGTTTTCATATTTCTGTATAGTAACCTGAAGGTAATTGGACTGGAGTCAGACATACTACTTTATGTACCGAAGTACCAAGTACCAAATGTTCTTTTGAAAAATTGGCACAAGTGCCTGTCCACCAGTCTAACCCTGCACTCTTCATCTATAGCAAGCCCCTGTCAGCCTCAGGAGACTAGTGGCGCCGTCCCAGCATGGCTGCCTTTAGGACTTCTGTGCACAAATGATAGTGTCTGAGGTAGGACTGGCAGAGGACCAAGAGCCCACAGAGCAGGACAGGGGACACAACAGGAAATCAGACCATCCAGGGTCAGTAACCATGTGATCCACAGAATATGCAGTACAGAAGAGTCTGGCAGAAACAAGTCCAGAATACAGAACCAGAGCCCATACACAGATGATTAGTCCACCAATCAAGGTATCCGAGGTTAAGATAAAACAGAGTCAGGGTCACAGGCAAAAGGTCAGTCCAGGCAGCGTATAATTGCAAGGGTCAGAAACAGGCAGAATCAGGCAGACCAATCTGTTCTAAAAACCCCTTCAGCTGGGCACAACTCAGAGTGTGTGCTGGGGATGCTAGTAAGGCACGGCTAAAGCAGGAAACACTGCCAGTTGCAGAATATGCTGTATGTATATGCAGAGCAAAGCGCAGAAAAGAAATTCCTTGATCTTATTACTGCTATGAGCGACACCATTGAAGAGAATAAACAGGGTGTGATATACTGCAGTGGCACACTGCAAGGGATCTACCAGATAAACTTCACTTAAAACATGATTTTACTTTATGTTAGAAAAATAAAACATCTAAAATATGCGCACGGAGGTCAACTGGTTTCAAAATGAGAATGTCAAGGTAGAACAATTTTTTCTGAACAGGGGTGGGGAACTTTCTTTGTCTTCCACTTAAATTGTCATTTAAAAATCTGTACCCAACACTTTATTCCTTTAGCCAGGTAACTATAATTTTTAACACATATGTAGATTTCCTGACACCAAGGATGATATTATGTTAATAGAATAGGTTGGTTCAATATATTTCACACATCTTGGCCTTGGATTAACGACAAGCACAGTGTCACATTCCAATGTGATTGGATTCAAGAGTTTGTGCCATGTAGATATAAATGCTGGAGTATTTCCTATACTGGGAGAACTGATGGAAGAGCTTGGGAAGCTGGGAAATGTCTTCAACATTACAAGAACAAGTCCAGCTGAATATGATCATTTATTATTAGATCACACCTAAATGCTTGCTATTGACAGGTAAAGTCGGGATTTACTGTGGATGTGACTCTGTGACTACTGGATCTTCAGAATATTTAACCATTTATATAATATATATTCAGGATTACCATTCTCTAACTAATTGCCGCTAAGCTAAGCTTAGTTAGGTTATGAAAAGTCTGATGATTTTAATCGAACAAGTTATAAAACAAATCTAAAAATACACAGGAAGGCAGTCAAGCAAGCTTAATTTGCAACAGTACCAAACCATCATGGGACCCAATGGACCTGATTTAATAAAGCTTTTCAAAGGTGTAGAAGATACACTTTCATCAGTGAACCTCGTTGATCCAGAAAACCTTGAATTGAGCTGAAATCTATTCCAGGTTTGCTGGATCACTCAGGATCACTGATGAAAGTGTATCTTCCCTAGCCTTCAAGAGCTTTAAAAATTGAGGCCCTATGTATTTATAAAGCTAATCCCCAATGCCCCAGTTTATTGTTTGTTGCCTCTCACTGCACTAATATGCTGCCAACTCTTTTCTCCCATCTTCTGTCTACTTGTTCTCGGTCATGGCTGCATTGCAGTTTTTTGGGAAGCTGTCCTAACTATGCCTGTTTAATAAAATAAGGCTACTTGACGTCTCCTTTAAAAGCAAGTGTAATGCAATGGTTCGCCAAAAAGGATCATTGTCACTCTATAACAGGAAGTACGTAACCCTTATCGTGAGTTTGCCAGATAATATTTTTCTGAAACTGCAGTTTTAGATATTATTTAAAATTACTAGTATGTTATCTTTTACAAAATTAGTTTTAGGGTTTAGGTTTGCATATATTTTATGTTGATCACAAAGACATATATTGTCTAAAACTGTTAAAAAGACATATTTAAATGTTGTACACATACTTCTCCACTATTTCTCGGCTGGGATATCTCCTCCCCTACCATTTTACCATCTCCACCACCTCTCATGTTCTCCTCATGCTCTCTGCTTTGTAAAATCTTCCTTACTGTCTTTGCAGCTTGTACTTTATAAAAGACCTTATCCTCGGTATAAATATTCCATTAGCTATTTTAGGAAATTCACTCAGCGCACAGAATATAGCCATTATTTTAAACCCATACTGTTTTCACAGGAATAGCTGTTATAGAGAATATACCTTCTGTCTTAGCACACTAGAACAACAGTGATTACCTGATGGGTGTTTGCCACTGTTGACAAAATGCCCAGTGTGGCCTTGTGTGCCAAGTTTGATGTCCTTCACACATAGATAAAACGTGAGGAACCAACTTACATCTCATAAATTATAGGTATTAGAATATATTTTTATTTTTGGAAGTTTAAAATTAATTTATACGTAATGTATTTGTATTGTTTTGGCCATTTACTTCCCATTATCAGTGCAAAAAACCCCCCAAAAAACATTATTACATAACATAAGGCACCTGCCCCATAAATCACTGCAATAATTGCAATAAAGTACACATATGTAGTACACATTAATGCAAATTATAATGCTTGTTAATGTACAATGCGATGCATGCATAAAGGTACATATGAAGAAGTCCAACATGTAAATCAATAGAAGCAAAAACATTCATTTTGATTGGCCTTCTTATTTAAAGCGAAACTTGCTAATCCTTTATATATGTACAAATGTGTTTTTTTTTTATTTTTATTTTTAATACTTTTTTTTTTTACAATTTTTTGTAAAAAAAAAACCCTTCCATTCTGTCTTTACTGTCCCGGCAGTAAAGACTAAAAGGGAAACCCGCAGCCTCCTGGGATATATATGCCACATATCCCATGAGGCTGCTGGCCTTTTCTTATGTGCATGCCTCATATTAGTTATACATCATGGGGGGCTTTCCTGAGATGTAAAAAACAAATAAAAGAAAGTAAAAAAAATCTCCAGCTTGCACAGTGGGAAATTGGGAGACTTAAGAAAAAGCTGGGATAAGAAGGAAGAAGTGCCCGCTCTCTAGTCCACCCCAGAAAGAAGAAAGCCAGGACACGGCGGGACCTTCTAGATTTAGGTTGTGGAAGATCACAGGCTTTTGCAAGTTATTTTTTTTTTTTTAAGAAAGCCCTGCTTTAAATAGTAACTTTCCATGTACATTTGTTTTTAGTTGTGTGATTCAAGAAATGCGCAACTAAATTGCATAAAGACTACAGCTTTGAAGTACAAATTCATATTTTCCCTCTGGGATCAGTTCAATTTTCCAGGTCTTGCTAGTTACACAGCACAGATTGTAAGCATGTCCACACTATTTAAACAAGCTTGTTACACTAATTTCATTGTAGTTCTGTGACCAGTCTTGACCTTCTACTAAGAATGTAGATGATCACAAAAATGGGATGGACCTTGAAAAGGTCGTAATAAAATGATCTGCCATTTTTAACTGAATGTATAGAAGATTTTTCCTTTATTTGTACTAAACAATTTTTTTTATTGTGATACTAAAGTGGCTTGTTTAATTATGTCAGACTTTAGAAAGCTTTCAAGTTCACTTTCAGCTGCTACAGAGGAATTATGATTGGCAAAGTGAAACAGCATTCTTTCTTGCAAAAACTGTACAGCTTTCACAAACTAATGGAAAGTGAAGGGTATCACATGCAATATGATGATGCTTAAGAATCCTCATCTTAAATCCCTAAAATGTAATGGTGTTTAACTAATCTACTTCTGCAGACATGTGAAACTTTAAAGCACATTAGTGTTTAATCTCCAGCAAAGAAAAACACCCATATTTATCTGTCAACACTACCTACTATTAAGTCAGCAAAATCAAAAATAGACCAAAAAAATGTTGTTAGCAGTACTGAGAGAAGAGCTCCTTGTCAAACACGTTACTATATGTCAGTGTTTTAGCATGTTATTTTTCTGCTTGCCATGAGAAAATGGGGAATGCAGCCATTAGAGCAGCTACACTGAGGATCCATATGACTTTTACAGCCGACTGGTCTGGAAATAGACCACCAAATTTAATAAACTTTGGTATGTAAGATAGTGACTGATTTGGAAAAATCTTTGCCTATCAAAAGTTCTCTCATATTCACAAAGTATGTATGTGTTATAATTATGATTTAGTCTTAAGATTCTACAAGCTATATAAATAGATGTCCCTATGGCTATATAAAGATTGTAGGTTAAAGATAAAACTCAGATGTATTGTATTTATGTTTGTATTTCCTGTACTTTTTACCAATAATGGATTATTTAATTATTATTTTATATACCATATATTCACAAGCTATACTGTAAAACTCAAGATTTTCTTACCCAAAATGACATTAAAAAAATAATCTTGGTTTATATTCAGTTTCTACAACTAGATGGTGCTGTATCGTCATGAAAAGTGTATGAAAAGCTTCTGGGACATTGTTATAGGTTTGTTACATACTTCATATAATGCCATCAACTAGTGGCTAATATTAATGCACAAAAGACAATTTAAATGCTAATGACCTATTTTAACCACCACATAAAAAATACAAAATATTTTAACCTGTAAACGATTAACTTACTGATCCCGTGGGATTTTAATTGGTTTTCCCTTTAAAATAAATGGTTTAAAAATAATATACCTTGGATGTATATAATCACTTTCATTTTATTGCCATTTCTGTTAAACACTGTTTTGAATGTTAGCAGTGATGGCTACATTTTGTGCCCCAGGTTTATATTCGAGTCAGTGTAGTTTTCCTATTTTGTCAGGTAAAAGTAGGTGTGCCAAAGGCTGTAAATGCCTAAAACTGCAATTGTATGTATGTTTCGAGAGCTCAGTTCCGAATCACACTTAGATATCTAATCAAATAAAAAAGTTTGAATTTGTAATACTTACCTGTTTTCTGAATATTATACACAATACTGAAAGATTGTGCTTGATAATAATATATTCAAATATATTATACTTTCTAACTAAATGAGACTGTAGTTATATTAAATGGTCAGAATGTAATTTGCATGTATCAGTCAAAAACAGTTCATCGGACCTATCACTACAAGAAAATGAATGAAGATGGTAGCGCCTGCTGGTTCCTCTATAAAAAATCTGATTAATAATTTCTCTTAAATGCTAAATGCAGTTGGGTAATGTGGGGAAGGGTAAGTACCTGTTATTCATTAGAGAGGTTCTCTTTTCAGCTGCCAGTTTCACCAGACTGAAATATATATAAAAAAATGACTTCATCAGAAAGTCAGAGTCATCAGAATAGGAAATGAGAGTGAATTTCTTGACTGGAGTCCCAATTAACAGCAAAACTGAAAAATGATCTAACCCTTTCATACAAAAAAAATGGTGCTGCATAACCTATTTATTTTTACCTTCTGGTGGTACATTTGTATGTTCTAACATTCATTGTAAGTAACCTAATCACAATTCCCACCAAGAGGTGTGCATTGCAAACTCCAATAAACATCAATTAAATCATTTCCAAAACAAAAATTCCCAGGAACAAAATAATTTAATTTATTTTCACGCCAAGGCAGTAAATTGATCTGCAGTCAGGTTGTGCCCTTACATTTAACCCCCATCCATGGCATGGCAAGCTTAATTTCCCATTGTATGCTTGTAAAATCAATGCTATTTGGTATAAAATAACATAAAAATACAGAACATGAAATAATCAGATGAAATGTATCAGACTCATAACAAAGTGTACATATAGGAGGAACACTGTTGTGTACATTTAAAGCTGCCTATCATGAGAGCATTGTACCACTTCATACGGTCAGTTGATTTAGTACGTATGTCATTAAATCTTGGTTATATCCAAATTCCAGTAAATAAGTCAGCAGATTGAAAGTTTCATAATGATGAATCAATCATTCCACCTAATTTAAGAATCAATCATTCTTTCTAAAAATCTAACAAATACCATAGAAAATATTTGTGTGAAGAAATGAGTAGGCATTCATTTCCATTAGATTAGATTTTAAGTTCCCCACGTATCATATTGATTGTTGTATCATTCAGATTGATAGAATAAAAAGCTTCACATGTAACAGGAAAAGAAGGTTCCAGATTAGAGGAGTCTGATGTTGGCAATCTCTACAAGTAACATAAGGTAATAAATAATTACCTCATCTTGGCTGACAACCAGCTACTCTAATAGAAATCTATATAATACCTATGCGGTGCATCATTGAGGGAGACCTGGGTGAACTCATGTATGTTACAAAGAATTTGTTAGAAATCTATATCTAGGTATAAAACAAAAAATCGATAGAATAAAAACATGTACTCTTCAGAAATGTTATAATGCTGGAATGTTGTGCTAATGGCTTATATGTATATTGTTTAACAGAAATTGGTTAGGGAGAATAGCTAATATACAGCTATGGAAACTAGAATTGTAGCAAACACTGCATCTCAAACTATTTCTACAGCTATGTCTAGATGTAAAACAAAGGATTATATATAAAAAAAACGCATCCAAATGTGCCATCCCTACTTCCTTTTTTTACAGCACAGCATAGCACAAAACCATTATTTTGTCCATTGTTGATGTGTACCAGGGTATTAGGTCAATTATGCCCTGGAAATTATGGATTACTTATAATTAGGGATGGGAATATAATTCTCTAGTTTGCAAACTTAAAATAACACATGGGAATGACATGGGAGAAATGATAAGCAACCATTCTATCATGCACCATATTATTTTCTATAGTGTGTGGTCATGAAATTAAATAAATATACATAATGGGCATGAAAAATGAGGCAGTGAATATTTTCTTCATTTGAAAGTTTTAAATATAACAATGTTGGTTAAAAAAAATACTAATATTCAAAAACTTAATTATGGTGCGCATATTATTGTTATTATCATCATTAATAATAAACAGTATTTATATAGCGTCAACATATTATGCAGCGCTGTACATTAAATAGGGACCATGTAAAAAAAAAATAAGGATTTTACAGGTGTGCTTTTATAATGAACAGGCCTACAGAGGAATAAATTACAGTAATATAAATCCCTGCTAACATAACTTGGGCAACACACCAGCAACAATGGGTCAACTGTTACAATATGTGGGCAGCAAAACATGAGTTATAACAACATGTGGGCAATAAATAGGCAAATATAATTGTATTGGGATAACAAATTTCTCTATACCTATACATGGGGTTTTATTGAAACCTTTCACTTATTTCACTTGAAATGCCCGCCTTTAGATACAGCAATACCAGCAGACGAGGGAAGTCCTCCTGGACTTTCTTTCAGTACTTTTACATGTGACAAGAGAAGGAGTCTGTGATAACTTCCCTCTACATTGTGCTGCCTCTGTATGATGTATCCTATATATTAATTCTGATACATGTGGTTCTGTATAGTAGTGGGCAATGCTGCATACACTAATACTATTTACAAACAGCAAATACCTATAACAGTTAAATTAGTTTTGTTACTGCCATCTCACCCTCTTAACCCACACCAAACCCAGAGACAATCATCCTGCTGGGGTTAGTGGGAGTGAAGGCGACAGAGCGGCTGCCAGTTTACCAAGTTATGTGAATTTAGCCTTCATTTTGCTGATGCCAGCACGTTCCAATCATGTGATATTGATTGCTCCCTTATGCTAATTGTGTAGCTTACACCATAGGAACAAGTGATTTGTTCCATTTGTTCAGTGATCACTTGCTGCCCTTATTGATTACTTACTAGCAATTTTAACAACATGACTAAACTACAAAAAACTGAACCTACTAGAAGTCATGTTACACAAGCGATTATTCTGTAACAATTTGTAGCAGCTACAGAATAAATTTGATCATTTTTGTTGGATTATTATGTCAAGGAAAAACCTGTGTTGCAGCCTTTCCAGCAATAACTAGAAACCAAATTGCTGGATCAGTTCATTTGGATCACCTGCTTGTTTCCTAGCACAGCTGCTGACTATCATGGCATTCTAGTCATTTGTAGCTACAAGCCAACAGAGAAAATGAGCAGATTGATTTGTAGCTGCTACAGATTTCTGCTACAAAGTTGCTAGTGTGGCATGACCATTACACATTCTGAATTCTGTTCTTCTAAGGGCTGGTTCACACCATGACGCACTGGGCCACACAGCGTGTATGGGGTATTTGTGCCTCAAAACACATTACAACATAATAAATCAAGCAGCCCTTTCAAAACCAATTGGCTGTAATGCACGTCAAATTAGTGCACGATGCATTTTTTGCAGCATATACCAATGCCATGCACATTATTGTAGAAGTACATCAGGATGTCAGTCAAAATAAAGGGCAGTACAATGCAGAATTTCTACATGTTTTAAAAGTGAACGGCTTGTAAGATATACTGTACAATCCATAAGAATCCTACTCTGTAACCCCCAGTATAAGATTCACTTTTTTTTTACATAATTTCTATTTTAATTAAGTAGTACATTTTATCTTTTTTCACTGTGCAGTGCTTAACCTAAAAAATAGCTTGAGGTCATCAAATGAAAATCAATGGCATTTTATACTTAACATTTTAAAAGTGTTCTTATCATTGTAAAACATTTTCTACTACTATTTTAAATGCTACACATGCATTAATTATTGTACTCGGTGTTAGGGCTGACACTTACAATATTACTAAACCTCAGAGCAATATATAACAATTTCCATAACATTTCTGGATACAAATGAGCAAAGGAGAAATGGCGTATTTAACAGCAAAAGTAAGTCGCCTTGTATGGACAAACTTCAGATTTTTCTATAGCTTGTTGTTTTTATTGGTCTCTGCACACCACACTTGCATCATTTTAGTTATCATTCTGACATACCTTTCTATTTTTTGACTTTTCAGATATTCTTTATTCACTTCTTCTTGCAGTCCCTGTAAAAGGGTCACATTCCAATAACTGCATTATTGTGTGCTAATTATATTCCCTGTGATAAGCTGAATGACCTTCTGTTTCTTTTATTTTCAGCATATAAACAGTGAAGTCCAACATAAGAGGTCATCCATGTATTTTTATAGTCATTTCTAGGAAGCATAGTACAACATGGAAACAAATAATGAGCAGCAGAAAATAAGTCACATCATGAACAAGCACCGTTAAAGAATAAACTAGTTTTAGTGGTATGATTTGATTTATTCAGATAATTATATGATCTCATATGAAAAAGAAAAAAGTAAATATATGAGCATTATTTCACAATACTCTTTGTTATATTATCCCCATGCCCCTTTCATTTCAGGACTATGCTAGGGTTAGCTAGGGTTGTGTAAGCAATAATTGCATGACTCTATGTGAACCCCCGTGTAATGGGTTTTAATGGATCCTGAAGTCTATGGAAGCCTTTTGCTGTCAAAACAATTTTTCCAGCCTAAGACATCTCAAGTCTAGGAGAGTTTGAAAGATTAGACCCAATGTATGTAATAATATTAAAAGAATGATTTAGGTTTTGCAGTGCAAGGGGAGCTCCATTGCAAGGATAGTTTTCAAATCTCCCCAAAGTTCAGCTTTAACATTCTACTGTAAATATAGTGCAATTGTACATGTCATTGATTTTTTTTATAATGCTCAGTACTAGCAAATCTGCTCAGCAATTCAATATTTTCAGTATGGAAAATAAATTCAAATTTATTTTAGTACACACAAAAATATTATGCCAAAAACATGCCAAGCCTTAGTTAAAAGTAAATAACAACCATGGAATTGTACCTGAGTTTGGATACCAAATACGTGCAATCTGTCCTTACACAAGAATTGATGTTCATGCTGATTGGCACATATTACAAAATATTAGGGAATTACCACTTGCACTAATATTGCCTGGCAGCTTTATTTATACTAAGGATATAAGTTGCTTGACCATTATATAAAATATCTGCTGGAATGTATGGGCATAGAATAACTTGCTATTGATTCATGTATGCTAACTTGGATAGGGGACAGGGCTAGGCCTAAAACTACGTACACATGTCAAGATGAACAGTCTTGATCAGCGGTCACCAACCGGTGGTCCACTGCTCTGGCCGGTATGCCCCCAGCGGAGGAACAAGATGAACCCTGCTGGGGGGGGGGGGGGTGCACTGGCCAGAGCCACGGACCTTGTCTCCTGTACGGATTGCAGGCTCAGGGCGGTGGGTGGGTTGTGTCTGAAAAGCACAGAGGGGTAGCAAGACAGGGCATTGCCAGGAAGAATTCTTAACACTGCTCCAATTACATACATATGCAATACCCATTTTATATAAAATCTATGTCTGGGATGACTTTTTGGAGGAAGGATAAAAAGCTCACATAGCATAAAATTGTTTAATTATTTTATTATAAAAAATAAGAATTCAATGTTCTATTCCGGCAATAATATCAGCACCTTCACATACGGTACTTTCCGCTTTTGAGAGGGTTGCATACACTCCAGGGTTTGCTGGATTACATCACTTACACCACTTAATATCCTTCTCCTCCCTATTCATCTACTTTCTATGCAATACTTGAAAATCCCCATTAGATGTCACTGGTTAGCATTTCCCAGGTTTCTCTAGGCAATTCCTAATATAATGAAAATCCAAAATGAAAGCATCAGATCCTATCATACATACAGGTATTTGACCACTTCAATTTATCTACTGCCATTTATATAAAAAAAAATCCTAAAATTATTTATTTTTAATTATTAATTACTAATCTTTTGAAAAAGAACAATGTGCGTGAAAAGTTTGCATTTAACCTCTGTGGATACATTGTAATCAGTTGCTGCATTCACTTCTGTTCATTTAGCAAAATTATTCTTTTTAAATTACACTTTCTCTCCACTAATTCCAAAACAAAACTAAATTTCTTTCTATTTCTGTTTCTATTTTCTATTTTCATCCTTTCTGTTTGGGTTTTAGCTGTTCAGCAAAATAAACATCAGCATGAGAAAACCCTGTCTCATTAAACATTGGTATTTCTTTCATATTTGGGGGTGTATTATGAAACAATTTAGTTTGTGGGGAGGATGCTCTCCTTTATATAACATATGGTTTCTTCAGTAACAGGGGTCCTAAAATCAGACTGTGTTCTTTGCTTAAATAGGAATTTTTTCTCATCTCTATTGTGCATAGTTTTCCATCACAAAGGCAAATTCTTTCCTCATTTTTCAGACCTTTCCTCTGCTCTAAATGTATTTCACTTCTCCTCAAATCTTTCCTTCAAGTCATTCATATATATTTTTGTTCCAATCCTAACTTTATGTCCTATAGATCCTTGAGCTTCTTTAATTTTACATTTCTAAAATCATAAACCACCTATGCTTAAAAAACGTTTTTTAAAAAAGTGTTGATTATCCAATATACGTGCTATAAAAGATATTTTTCCTAAACTATATGGTTAAAATCACTTTGTATTTTTTTAAACCTCTTGGGGCAAATTTTAAACCGTAATCACTTTAGTCACTTGGTTTCTTTTTTACCCACTTTCTATTTATGGTTTGTATTTTAGTCACTTAGACCAGCAATACCCCTTCTTACCATTCCTATGACTACTATTTTTTTACTCTTTCTCCCATCCTTAACCCCCCCCCATTTTTTACTTTTCTCCCCCAAAGAGACCATGAATAGGGATAAAAGAACAGTTTTTGAACTTTGGAGGGAATGTATAGGTTTTGTGCATTATAAGATATATAAGTATATGTATAAGATGTATAAAATTGCATATATTTTTTGCACCTAAAGGGCATATACATTTATTTTTAGTTGATTTTTTGGGTTTTATATGTATGTTTTGGTTATTTGTGCACAAAAATATATCATGTTTTTTTTTTTTTTTTTAGCAATGGCCACTATTGTTTATATCGTGTTAAAAGAGAAAGAAAGAGATGGGGTTTAGTGGCTAAATAGGTTAATTATCTATTTACAACAATTAGGTTCATACATAATTACAAAGACCATTAATTAAGATATCCTAAATCTGTTTGTTGTGACAGCACTGAGTTGAGATATCAGTTACTTTTTTACGAACGATTTTTTGCCCAATCGATCGTTCGTCGTTCGATTGGAACGATAAAAATTGGAAGTGTGTACGCACCTTTATGCTCCAAGAGCAAGTCTGATACGTACATACATTGCAATCAAAGATCACAAACGAGATAAAAATTTTATTCTGCAGGTGGTGCTACTGCAACTAACAGATCTCTAGCGGGATGTCCATGTACTCCATAAGACATATAATACATATATCTGCTTCTCCATTTCCAGATTTACCTCTCTTATTTATTCTATTGAAAGTCAGTATTCTAAATTTACCAGTGGTATAAATCTGTATACTTGGGCATTAAACATTAATTATCCCCTCGGGTAAAAAATATAGGTATTGAATGTTTAATACATAAAGCCAGTCACACAGTCATGAGGTTAGCTCTTGATAGATAATGAGCAATGAGCATGTGTATGTGTGTCACAAGCATTAGATATTTTCCAGAGATTTTCCAGCATGTCTACACATTTTATTAGCTATTTTAATATGAAAACTATACATAAAAATCCAAAAAATTTAATTCTGTTTTAGAAAAAAGCTCAATTATATATGGCATTTCTCAACCTTTTTACCTGTGGGGAAGCTTTGAAGTTCTTAGGGAACCCTTACTAAAACAGCTTTTAGGGCTTAATGGGAAAAAGTCTCCTAAATTGGTGACCAGTGAAAAGAATGCTTCCCTTACAGTGCAGTATGAATGGCTAGGTAGAGTGTTGTGGCTGTAAATCAAAATTGTGAGATAATCCCAATAGCACATGCATTTCAATTAATCATAATCAGATTTACCTTTTCCTCAGACAATAATCATTTGAAATATAGTAATGTTGTAGTGTACATTAAAGACACAATTATGGAAAGACATTTACAATGGACTGATATTCAGTGTGCAGATTATAAGCAACAGGGCTGCTGTCTCTATTGACATTTTAAAAGTCAATTCTCCTATCCTGTGTACAGAATTTCTTGCTATCTATCAAAGTATTTGGTATGCAGGGCGAAAAACAATAACAGAGATACATATTCTGATTTAATATGACCTTTACACCAATGGTTTATTGTAGTTAGATTAAGCCATGGTATCTTAAAAATCTTTTAGTCTCCTCAAATACTTTTTATAAATCCTCAGACTAGGATGACAGTAAACCATTGATCCTTTAACAAAGTGGATTTAAACATTCCTGTTAAATATCTCAAATAAGGATACATGCCCTAACCTTTCAATTTCATCTGCTCTTTTGTGCTCATCTTAGTGCACAAAAGCCATGGTGAGTGAGATGTCACCACCCATCCTTTTCAGAAAGTAAAGTCTGCAGATAAAGATTATAGGGATGTCCCCAGAGAGGACTAAAGATTTCTGGAAGTGTATAATAAATAATACACAACCTCACTGTGGTGACTGCTGTTTTGACTTGGGAATCGTTATTTTTTATGCAATTGTAAAGGAGGACTCCAGCATGCTAATAGTTGTAGACAAAGAGGTGTGACTGGATTGTAAAATCAATTTAACCAGAATATGATGAGGATAAGGCGACAAGTTTGAGTGTAATTCATTCAGTTTACTTGCCTTCTTCCTGATTCAGCCAAGTAGTGGAGCCAATGCTGCAACAACAATGCTCTTTATATAGTTCACGTTGCATTAAACATTGTGTGTTTACTTAGGGTTATCATTTTAGGGAGTTGGCAATCCAGAACTGGTAGATTGTTATAATATTGGTCCATTCAGCATCTGTATATTTTGGGAAGCTGTTACCTCTGTACCTGAGTTCTCTTAAAACAATAACATACAATGCTAACAATAAAATAGAATACCAATCCAAATTACTGTGAGCCTACAATAATAAAGTGGAACTTAACACTTAACACTTTAAACTTAAAAAATTGCATGATCATGTTTTATTAAATACATGTACCTGTTCTCTTACCGTTGTGGGCTCCGCCATTTACTTTCTTCTTCTCTTCCCGTTTTTTTTTGGCCATCGCGAGTGGCCAGACTGTGATGACGCAACGCCCACGCATAGGATACCTGGCACATCCCAGCTTCGTATGCTGAGCTGCACAGTGCCGTGTAATAACCTAAATTTAGAGCATGAACTCTTCTGGCAGCGCAGTGCACTACAATACATGCTGCTGCAATGCACATCCATTGGCTAGGTAAGTTGATGAGCTATTTAGAATTGTTTACTCTGATTACACTGCATACAAGTCTCTCACAGTGTCCATTATAAATTACAGCATGTCATATAGCTCCCACCTGATTTTTTAGCTGATGGACACTCAATATCATCTCACTTCCAGACCTTGGTCATTGGTCCATCCCTATCAATCATTGGATTTCTGATCTTTCAATAGTGGAGGCTATACATGCAGTACACCAGGCCAAAAAAAATTTAATGTCAAAACTACATAGACTAAAAACTGTAAATATCGCTCATTATTGCAGATATTAAGATTTCTGCTAAACATGCACTTTGCTGGAGAGACTCTCCCACTTTTCCCAGGCACATACATCTTGCCTAGGTGAAAAGTATGAAAGATAGGATCTGCTTAATGTATCCAACTTTCATTTTACTTTTTATATTGTCTATTTTTATGGGAAGGTGTGAGGGTGTAATGGATTGCTGGTGCAATTTTTATTGAGTAATATGAGCTCAGTAATATGTAGCATTTAGCAACAACCAATCAAATGTCAACAATTTGAAGTCAGATCAATAACACAGGATATTTATTGATTGTCTTTTGCAAATTAATTCCTCATCGTAGATCTATTATACGAATGTGGCAATATTGGGACATACATTTTGTTAAGACAGTTCAAGCCCCTTATTGGGAAGATGTATGCAGTAATGGCATTTGGCCATACAAATGAACAGTGGATCAGGCAGCTTAAGCTTTGAGGACTTATACAGAAATAAAAAAAGAACTAGGGTACATTCAACAACCTTCTTTAAAACTAATTACTGTTTTAATAACATTTTGGTATATTGCACAAAACCCACAGACCAGTCCAACTATTTGGATTACCCTTTGTGTAATAAACATTCTTTGTTTAAGAACATCTTCAGTGTTATAAATGCTTTACAATTCTACATAAACAGCAGATGATGAACCCAGAAAGGATAAAGTAAATCAGAAGCCAGTGGATATGTCACCTCCAACCTAAAATTTCATTACACACCTACCCTAGGGCTTTAGCAGCTGCATCAAACAGCTCATATAGCTGATAGATATTTTATCTTAGCTGGAGACTGAGGAAACTAACAAGCTAAAAGTGTCAACGGTGGAGATATCAAACATATGCAAATGTGTGTTGGAAATTATATTAGTACAATTTAGATTACATAAAGAAGGTGCAAACGGTATGTTTCTGGCATTATTTCAGAATTCTTTTCCTGCTCAGGCTGGTGATAGATCAATGTGCAGCTGTGTTGTTCTCTAAGTTAATGTTATTAAACCAGTTACAGGTTTTAATGAGAATAATGAATTCACAAACATTATTTATCTTCTTTGTAATCAAATACTATTAACTCTTACTAATACGGTTGACCTATTAGAAGACAAAATTCTCCTTTCCATTGGATTTTCCTATTAAAGCAATTAATGTTATTTTGTTGCCCATTGTAGATGAAATGTATCATAATTAACAAAAATTCAAAGCTGTTTAAATGAACAAAGACCAACAGTAAACATAGTTTTGTGCCATTAACAAAATGCATGATCCATAAGCATAATATGAACGATTGCATATACTGTATCTATTATGATAACTTCTCAATATTTAATGCATGAGCATTTCTCGGAATTTGTTTCAAAGAATAATTACTCCATATTACTAAAACTTCAAGGTAGATCACATTAAAAGAGAAAAGGCTTAACGCAAATAAAAGTCTTTGTCCCTTGTCCACCCCAAGTGACTCACTCAACGCTCCTCTAATTAGTGTCATGATATATGTTGTTACATAGTAGTACCAGGGACAGGCAAGTGATTTTTCCAAAGTTATTCTCATCATAAAAATTCTAATTGTGGGAGTGAGAAAGCTTTGGTGAAAATTAGGCCAATTATTGCCCATTTATTTGCTACATTTAAAGGGTTCATTGCAAATCCCCTGAACATGGCATGGCCACTAAAATTACCTGGGGTGTCATGTCACAAGTGTAAAATTAAAAAAGAAAGCAGTGTAAATCAAATGTAGGTATGGTAAAAAAAAAGATTTTAAAGTTTATTTCAAAACCGATGTACAATCGTTGGGCTGGGAGGAGAGATGACCAGGGGGAAACTGCCTAGGACCTTTTCAAGTTAATTGCAAACCACAAAACCTAATTGTGTCACTAAAATGCTGGGGTGGAAGAGGTGGTGTCATTCTGTGGAAACATGTTTACCCTAGAAAAAGGGTATGCTTAACATGAAAGGTAACATAATATATTCCTTGGTGGCATAGTAGTGTGCTTTGGATCATTATTGTGTTGTAAGATCTATTTCCACATAAACATTAGCTTTTGGACAAATGGCTTCACATTATTATCAGGCACACTTTGACATAATAAAGAATTATTACTTAACTTGATGACTGCTATCTGCCCAGACCCTTAGGCAGTAAAGCAACCCCAAACCATGCTATTTCCATGACCATCCTTTATTGTGGGTATGGTGTACTTCTCCTAAAATATTGCTCTAGCTTTGATTCATCAGGCCATAGCACATCATTGCAGAAGGCCTTTTCTTATTTATCTTCAATAGCAAATTGTATTTGTCCACTGAGAACTTTTGCCCTAATATTTTTTTTTGTGACAACGGATGTTTCCTGGCACATTACCCATGCAGTTTTAATCGGTGCAATCTAATTCTAATATTAGATCCATGCACTATGACGCCAACTGTTCTAGAACATAGAAGGTAAAATTATGTTTTTCTTGGAGCCTTTTTAGTATAAAAAACTCTTGACTGCATTAAATCTCCTGGGTCAACTAGTCTTGCACAAACTAGCAAATAAATGAAATCCCCTCCTTTTTTTTTCTTACAGAGAGATGACTGAGTTCAAATTATTTGGCAAACTTTTTAAATCTCTCAACAGGCTCAAAGGCATCCACAACCTTCCTCTTGAGGTCCTCAGAAAGCTCTTTTGCTCCTGACATGATGACCCCTTGTATATTAATACCTCAGAGAACACCAGACCATAAAGCTTTAATAAAACAAGTTTATTCCCTATTATCCCTGAGGAAGTTTCAATCATTGGCACCTGGTTTGGTATACCAGATTCTAAATGAATGAATTTGAAGTGGTGATAAATATTGCGGACTATCATTTCAGTTGGTGTTTGTGTTTGGACCATCCATGTGAATAGTGCTTATTGCCTGCCCTTGTCCCACCCTCAAGGATTATTATACATCATAGCCTGAGTGAGAGCATTAAAATCAAGTTGTGTTTCACTTCTTATATTGGTCTTGGTAGTTTTTTTTTTAAACATATATTTTTTTTCAATGTAATAACAAAATAAGCCTTTACACAGGCTTAGTAAACAGAATATAGTATTTTATTTTTTTTCTTTGGAAACAAAAGTATTTAAATACAATAACAAAATCTGATGATTTCATATTCACTGTTTCAATAAAGATATATGTCAAGAAAACACTTTGGCAAAATTTATAGTACTGTATGTACTGTGAGTGTGATCTATAATATAAAATATAAAGGTATAAATTTAAATGTTGTGTCTGTACATCTGTGAATATATACCAAAGCATTAGAAACTGCATCCAGCTGTATCCTTCTAACCTGCTGTTTTATGTGTTCACTTGTTTCAGTTTGCGGGGAAGCTATGTAAAAAGTGCCTGCAGTGGATTTCAGTGGGATGACTGAACAAGAAAATAGCTGTGTGCATCAACATATATCTCCCCACAAGCAACAAAGCATTCCAACAATAGCTTTCTTCTGCCTAAATGAGTGCATTAAACAATCATTAGTTGACACAATGATGCAATAACTTATTTACAATATTTCTCCAGTAATGTGTTAATACCCTCACATTTATAAATATTGTATTATAGTGTTCAGTTATGTATTCTTACTTTTTTTGGATACACTTCTATGCAAGACCACAAAAAAAGTGTCTATCTGCAAGAAAATTATAACACTGAACTGCTCCACTCGAAAAAAAATATTGCCCTCAAGTTTGTTGATAAAATAGATACTTCCAGAATTCTCTGTATCCCCTGCTGCACTCAGTCGTTCTCACCCATTAAAGTTCACATCAATTAAAGGCCGGAATGAAGAACCACTAGGCAAAACATGGAACTAAAAGGGTCTACGTACCCACACGTGCCAATTTCTTCAGACTTAAGATTTCTTTTGAATACAGTGTTCACCGGCATGGGCTTTCTTCTTAGCAACCCTGCACAATGATTGTGCTTTTATGTTCTTCTTTTTATTGTTTTCTTCTACACATGTCAGTGAGTGATAACTGACTGATCTCAACACCAAGTCGTGAATAAATTGTTGACCATATTCATTTTGGGCACTTTTACTGCATACTTGCACTATGTACTTTTATTACATACATAATGTGGAAACCAGAAATAATTATCACTCTTTATGTTCCTAAGACAAGTTTCATAGAAAATAGTAGAGACGTCACTGTATTTCCTAATTCTTACAAAAATAGTCTTGTAACACTTCTAGTTTTGTTGTCTGCAGAATTCACAAAAAAAAACATAAGGAATTACAAATATTTTGGCACAAAAATACAGAAATGTTAACTTCAACTCTATATTTAGTTGTTTGGAGTTCAGCTTTAAAGAATACATTACACAGAAACCAAAAATATGTATTTACATAAAAGCTTCCATAGCTCCCCTTCAAAGAGATCATGTCACCATATAGAAGGCTGGTAGCAGTTTTCCTTTCCATCAGTTTGCACTATGTATTTGAATTTCCAAGAAAAGTTATCTAGCACTGCATGGCATTGCATTCTCTTCTTCTGGAATTGTTCAATGACTTTCTGTGCTGGTCAAGGCCAGTTCTGCCGACTGTCACGTTGCTGACATCACATCTAAGATACTCAGCGCAACCACATGCTAAGTCGCTCAGCAGCAGTCTCAGGGCTTTTGGATGTCTACACAAGATAGGCTTTACAGGTATATAACATACATAAAAGATGGTAGATGTATATGTAATTTTCTGGTAGTATTTTTGTTGAATTGTGGTAACTGGTGACAGTCTCTTTAAATTGCTACCAGTGTTTTTGTACCTACTAATCATAATATGGTAATTCTTTAAAGGGTAAAGCTATTAATTAGAGACCAGTGCAGCTTTCCTTCTTACTGCTGTAATCATTAAATTGATTTTTCCAGTCCATCATGTAATTGTTCCAGCGATGGAATTCAGCCTTCCACTGTCGTTCTACTTCATCAATATTTCCTGAAAAAAAAATACAACTAGTGTATTAATCTAAATTTGAATCTATGTGTTTACATTAATTGAAAAAGAATTGGTGTTAGTGACTTTATGTTCTGGAAATACAACACTGGATGGACAGTACAATAAAAACATTTCTCTTAAAATGCCTCGTTTGACCATCTAGTAAGAAAAATATATACCTGAGTTATCATCACATCATGGTCTTTTTACTCCATTGTGCAAGTTTTCATCTATTTTGTGTATATGTCCTTGAGTTGTCCTTTATGCTGGTATTCAAAATTATTAACATAATGAAATAATATTCCTTTGTAAAGGATGGACTTTTAAGTGATGTTTATTAAGTAACATATGCATGGAACATATTCATATATATGGGATAATACCTTTAGGTTTAAAATCTATTTAATTTTTAAGTTAGTATTAGAAACATAAAAGAGTGATGACTGAAAAAAAACAGTGGTCATTTGAATCTGCCCATAATATTCTTTTTTGCAATGTCTACCTGTAGTTTTAATAAAGTCACTTGGAGTTGAGCTTCTTTTGTATTTCACTGTTAGAAAAAAAGGGAGGATTGGGCTGGAGGACATGGAGGTATTTGCCCTTCAGGTTATTTCCAGTGGGACATGCTGCATTGGTAGAGGAGTAGAGGTTCTCCCTTATTCAGACAATAAGCATTGTACCTTGTTCATACATACAGTCACAGAATTTGGTGATATCTTCAAACACTGACTTTTTTGTAATGTAAGCCATATGACCAATTGCCAAGTGCTGCAAAATGTATTGTATGGAACCATTTTTTTAACCGACAGAGACCTGTCTCTAACATGAAAGGGTTGGTTCCACCTGGGTTTTTTAATAGATACTAGCAAAACTGTACCTGTTCCAAGTTACTTTTGAGTAAAAATACAATTTAAAAAGGTTTCACAGCAATATATTTATATATATATATATATATATATATATAACAAACATTGAATTTACCACAAATGAATGAATGAATAACCACAACTCAATATCTACTCTGAAACTAGTCCATTGCTTATTCAACTAGGGTAGATTTAAACATGTTGCCCAGATCTCGGAAGCAAAGATTTTCTGTGATCCTACCTTTTAGGAGGAGAATGTTTAGCCTGTATTGAAAACTCTTTAAAAAAATAGATGTAAGATTTCTGTGAGCTGCTGGCTGTAAAACTGAAAACTCTTGGTATCACTTGCCAATTTTGTGCAGCATGATACCAAGAAAGGCCAGCTTTTAAGTATCCACTAGCAGTTACTTATTTACTACTCCAATAATATGCAGAATATCAAAGCTATTGATTCATTCCAGTTTGTCTGGAGTTGTGGAAAATTTAAAGACAGGGATAGTAATAATATTCAGTAAATTTGTATTGACTGTATTTGTAAAACGTGAAGTTTTATGTAGTTGAAAACAAAGAATGTGTATAAAATTATGTCCGATGGATCATATCATTAAAAATGTAAATAATAAATAATGAAAGTTCTGCTCAATGTGACTGATTGATAGTTCATTTGTGAGTACTTCTAACTATGTCTCGCAAATGAAAGCCAAAAAGACGTTTTTGCTGCATTGACCTGGTGTTCTGTGCACAAAATTAATTCAAATGGCTGTGTACAAATCAACAATCAGGAAAACATTTGTTTTATGCTTTAGCACTTCGAATGAATGCAGGCTATGGCGGGCTGTGCTCAGACTTCAACCCTAATTTCTTGCTCAGTAAGGTAGATCCCTCTGTGAGAGTGTCATAGCTCATCCCAATGCTAAATGTCTTTTGGCTCTGCAGAGTACTTAATTTACTCTGAGGAAACATGATTCAAGAAACTTGTTGTGGAAAACAGCACTTTTTAAATTAAGGATAAACTTACTAATTTACTAAATGCAAAATATTTTCTTTTAATCTCAAGAACATACAAAATACTATTAGTTTTAGCAGCTGAGCCACTTGCTGGGTTATCCACATTTCACAGATTATACAAAAATTCTATTATATTTAAGATCAATGAGAAGTACAATTGCAGTACATCTGCTATGTGAATGTTCCACAACAGAGTGCGTGTGAGATAGGTGACATACATATTGGAATTTTGTAGGCTGACTTCAACAGCTGTCATTCTGAAATTCCTCTGAGCCTTCTGCACAAGTTACTGAAATCTGACATCTCCCTCTTTCTCTATGGATTTCAATATGAGAGGAGCTAAATCAACAGTGTCTTTTATACCTATTTGGAAAAGCTGGTAGTATGTGGTTTAAAGGGTTTGCTAATCTAATTTGGGGTAATATTAAATCTGAAAATACTTTTATCCTTGATTTCTTTAAATAAGGACCAGTAAATTTGCTGGCAGGGATGAGCGTGCAAAATTTTTAATTTCAATCTTGTAGCGAATTGGGCCTTTCTCGCTTACACAACATGTAAGCGAGAACGGCCTTGTGATTCGCCACAAGGTCGTGTTCTAGCCGAACTCAGAAGATCCCTCAATTGAGAATCTCCATTGAGAGTTCATCTGGAGTTCGCCTGCAGTCACAGCTGATTAGAAGCACCCGCGTGCCTCCAATCAACTGTGACCGCAAGTTCGCACGGTCACTGGGCTGTGTTTATCAATGATGAGTATAGCCTGGTGATCGTGGGAACTGAACTCAGATGAACTCTCAATGGAGAAACTCGATTGAGAGTTCATCTGGAGTTCGCCTGCAGTCACAGCTGATTGGAGGCACTCGCGTGCCTCCAATCAGCTGTGACCGCAGGTTCCCACGCTCCCCAGGCTGTACTTATCAATGATCAATGATCAGTGACCATGGGAAATGAACTCAGATGAACTCTCAATGGAGAACCTCCATTGAGAGATCATCTGGAGTTCGCGTGCAGTCACAGATGATTGGAGGCCGTAGCTCCCCGGGCTGTACTTGTCAATGATAACCTGGGAACCTGCACTTGGAACCTGCACAATGGAATTTGCAAAATCGGTTTGCTGAAAATTCGCAGACCCATCGGAAGTTCAGGGAAATTTTTGTGAAAATGTCAGAGGCATTCTAGCTCATCCCTATTAGCTGGGGCTTTAAATTAGAAAATTTGTAAAAATGAATTATTAAATGAACGGTGAATTATTCATGATCATATAATTGCTGCCAATAAACAAAATTTGGGCCTCATTTATTAAAGCTCTCCAAGGCTGGAGAGGATACACTTTTTTGGTGAACCCGGGTGATCCAGCAAACCTGGAATGAAGCTGGTCCAGTATTAAAAACATTTGCGAACAAATAGCAAAATCATTCCAGGTTTCCTGGATCATCCAGGTTTACTAAAAAAAATGTATCCTCTCCAGCCTTGGAGAGCATTACTAAATCAGACCCATTTTCTTCCAAGCTGTGCTGCAGTCTGGAGTTCTTACTATGTTTTTTTTTTTTTTTTTTTTTTTTGGGGGGGGGGGGGGCGAATCCACATTGACTTGCATGGGAAAAAAAGTAAACATATTTCAAACAGAAGGTGTACTGTTGCCCAGGATGAACTGTGTTATGCTTTGAAAGGATATTTTTGAAAGCATGTAACATTTCGAAGGGATCTATGAAACTTGAGGGGTGTCATGAAGCCAATGGATTGTTATGCTGACCTAAAGTTGACCCCCAAGTGTTCACCCCCAAGAGTGCATATGTTGAAATATGGTAAATATTTATTCTGTCTATTATTTTTCCCTGATGTGTAAAGCATATATATATATATCTTCAAACACCCCATCTCAGAGTGAAACTGTTTTGGTATTTGGCTTTGGAGTAAAAGTAAACTAAGTATATTGGTTTCTTACTTCTGCTCCTGTAAGTTCATACTACCATTTGGATATTTGGATGGTAGCACTGTATTGCTCATATCATCTGAGATACAAATGAACAGCTGCAGAGAAAGCAGACTTTTCAACAATCTATCATATGACTTTTCAGCAGAGCAGATTTAGGTATTTCCATGTTTATGAGGAACAAGGGCAAAAAGATAGCGAAAAAAAATATTCTAGTCAGTCACAAAGAAAGGGATTTCTTTAAGGTATTTGCTTCTTTCAGTACTGTAAGCTGTGATCACTGTATTTACCAAATTTTATTATAAGCATATAGCATTTGCTAGTTTAAAAGGAAAGTATATCACAGTGTACAAGGAAGTTCAGGGGTGTTTGTTTCAAACACCTGATTTCCAGTTTTTGCTACTTATCCCAACTTTTAGGTGTGAAAAGGATAGAAGAGTCCCTACGTCCCTTTCTTCTCTATGAAAACCACTGGGAAGTCATTAGGAAGTACATTTATATGTATTGCCTGACTGAATAGGCTTGTTTGGAAAATAGATCTGGGAATGAGGGTATGAACATATGTCATATTTATATTAATCACCTGTATTAGCTTTGTATAGAATTACTGATTTACATTTTGCTTTTATTACATATACCAAATTACAATATTGTTATTTTTATTTCATTTATTTATATTCACAATCTTTTGCAGTAAAAAGAAGAAAACCAATGCAAACAGGCTTGTTCAGTAATACACAAAGAGCAGTGGTAAAGACCAAAATGCCCTATAAATTAGTTTACTGAATCTGGACTGCTAAAACATTTTGACAAATAGCTTGCCCTTCCCCTGTATTTGTTTTCCACATATTTTATATTGTCTCTCTAGATCATAATACACAACCATAGTATATTGTTTGGTGCAATGTATTATTTAAAATGTATTTTTACGTTCTCGTTTTGCATAAAAGAAGAAATCCCCATGGTATTATTGCTGCAATATTACCGATGCCAAATAAATACTTTTTGTTTTTGCCTTAAATTAAAATAACTTCAGCAAAAATACTTTGGGGATATAGTTTAGAAATAAAATAAACACGACTTAATGGCTAAGTATTTGAGCAGTTATCCCTAGCTAACTCTCCATGGGAATTTTATATAATAAAAGAGCCCTTGATAATAACACCTGTGACAATAGAAACATAAACATCATTAAACATATGTCTCCATACATAATTGATCTGGTTAATTACTTCATAGAAATTCAGTCCAATGTAACACTCCAATCCCACTGAGGAATTCACATTCTGAAAGGCAGTGGAAGGACACAGTGTGATATATTATTGCCACCTGTTTACTTTCTTAGTGATAAGGTCACACAAATCAAATCATAAGTCATGCATCTTATTAACACTGACCTCATCAATCTATGTGGAATGACTATCCTAGACAGAAATGAGGCTGTCTCTAATAAAGTAAGATTAGTGTGCTCCGTTCCACTTCTGATTAAAATAAACTGCCCTTGTAACAAGTTTATGACAAATGTTAAGTATATAAAGAATAGCATAAATGACAGCATAAGTCATATGTCAAAATTTGCGTAAATTCATAAATTCCTTTTATTTCAATATAAAAGCAATCATAAATAATAAAAACAAGAAATCAATTCATATATTTTGGCATACAAACAAACAAAAAAAAACAAAAGCAAAACGAGGCTGGATTATTAAAAAAATATGTAGAGTTCTCCTTTTTATCTTGATTGTTAAAAAGTGCACCAGGCTTTTTCCAGACAATGAGCTCCTGCTCTGCTACCCCTCGTTATGATATCAACCTGCCACCAATGGAATCTTCAGGATTCAAGTGTTGGTCAAATTTGCCTCTATTCTTTTTGCCAGAATTTACCCAGATGTTTGGGCTAATTCATCTGCCAAAATCAATTTTTAATGAAGTCGATGAAGGACAGCCCTGGGTGCTGTACACTATACTTGTCAATGATATAGCAGGTTTAGCATATGGCTTAGCCAATCCAACTGAAAGGCTGACACTAAAAGGCTGTCAATGGTTGCCAGCGGATTCGCTGAGTTATGTACACTATACCTATCATTAACAGGTATAGCATATGGCACCATGAAGTTGTTCTGATGGTGCCCAGACAAAGCAAATTCGTATATGATGGGAATAAGGAAAAGGAAAATAAACCAAAGAATGTAAAAAGAATTAAAGTTTTGGTGGATAGGATCGGGGGAGCAATGTGTCGTCCCAATAAGGCAAATCTTATTACCGTATTTTTCGCCGTATAAGATGCTCCGGAATATAAGACGCACCCAATTTTAAAGGAGGAAAATCTAGAAAAAAAGATTCTGAAAGATTATTCCCCTTCTGATCACTCATGTGCCATTCATACCGGTATTCCCCTTCTGATCACTCATGTGCCATTCAAATTCCCTTTCTGATCACTCTGTACCTTTCAAATTCCCTTTCTGATCACTCTGTCATTCAAATTCCCCTTCTGATCACTCTGTGCTTTTTTTCTATTGTACGGCAGTTAGGACAGGGAACAGCAGGTGGCGCTGTGCCGGCTTCTTTCGCTTTGCTTTACAGACAGGAGAAAACACGATGCTGGCAGAGGAGAGAAGAGAGACACGCTGCAGCCAGAAACACACGCAGGATCGGGTATCGGGTGAGTATATTATTTTAATTATTTTTTTTAACACATTTGTCGTATAGGATGCACTAACTTTTCCCCCTCAGTTTTGGGGAAGAAAAAGTGCGTCTTATATGGCAAAAAATACGGTAAATCTGTCCTTGAGTTACTATATTGGTCTATGAGGTAAACAGATGGGGTATCAAATTCATCAATTCTTGAACACCATCAGAAATTCATTTTCTACCCTTTTTTAATTTTGTCATAAATGTATCATTGCAACTGTTTTCTAGGACCGTACACTATACCTGTATACTGTACCTGTCAATACCTGTCAATGCAGGTATAACATATGTCTCAGCCAATCCAAGTTAGCACTTATTGACAGCTTGCCATAGTTCATGGGTTAGAGTGGCCAAGCCATATGGTATAACTGTCATTGACAGGTATATTGTATGACCATAAGTGCTGTATTGCATACCTGTCACCGACAGGTAGCGTATATGGCTCAACCAATTCAGCTGGCCAATGATGACAAGCGCAATGTGTGTCCTATGCAGTGTTCAACCTTACTCGCTTCTGACCCAGACCCAACGCAAACACCAAACCTACTGAGGAAACCACCAATGGAGAGGCAATAGGAAATGTACATTCGACCAGTGAGTTTTTGCAGGCTCAAAGACTAGGGTGACCTTGTTAGTTGCCTCATTCTGTAATCCTAACCCATGCATCCCCTAGCTCACTATCATTAAGGCCAATGCTGTTTTTTTTTTTACTTCAGGCACACTAACACAGTTGTAGAGTTTACGCTAAACTGCTCTCCTCTTTTACTACACTTCTGCGTTTCCTAAAAGAGAACATTTGCATTTTTAAACAAGACAAGTTTTAGAGAAATGTATATTCTTTCAAATTTAAACTGTTGTGACAATTCTCTTCCGACAAGGTACACTGATTTTATAAACTTCTCCTTATTCTGAATATTTTAGTTTTTGTTATTTACCTGTTATCTGCAGGATTTTGGGATAGAATTTGTTCCAGAATCTGCACTGCTTGGCACGCATTTTCCGATCTGTCTTTGAGTCTTCTGTGTCTAACATAAGGTAATGTTGTTCATCGACTGTGAACGCTGGCCATCTGTTTTCCTGAGACTGTGCCCCATTTGGATTCCTAAACGAGAGATATTCAAACATAACGACTGTTATTACATACTCTGCTCATATTTTGCATTACGCTGTTTATATGAGCAACCCTTTGGTTACTCATCCATATTCAAAACACGCAAGCCATGTTTGTAATATCACTCAGAATTAAAAGCTCAGACTATTGCACTGTTTTGTAGGCCTTATCAGTACAACGAGCAGACTCTGCTGTCTACTCTGCCTTATTTATCAAGCTCAGAAATGCACATAGACAAAACTGCACTGGTTCAGTTAGAAAATGAAATCTTACATTTATGAAAAGAAAATATATACCAAATAAATTGTTTTGGTTTATAACAAGGAGAAGATGGAAAAGCAACATTGAAAGTCAATTGCATACTAAATCAGCTAAGATCCCTAAAGCTCAAAATAAAAAGCTTCTGTTCCTGACAACTTTTTTCTTTTTAATGTTCTATGCAAAACATCAAAAGGGACAAGGTCTTAAGGAAAATGGCAAATGCAATGCTAGGATATTGCTTCACACAAGATTCATATCAAATGAGCAGAATGCATATATAGAAGACTTGAACGGAAGGTTTAAAAAGGCTTATATCTCTCTTTCAAATATATATTGAACCTGCAGTGAATGTAAATTTTTTTACTGTGTTTCTGTGGCTATGAAGAGTACCTTTCATCTAATCACAGTGTAGTAAGCTGAAGCAGTATGCCTTTTAGAAACATCACGTTGGCTTGAAAGACTGTGTTCTACAAGATGCTGCGGTGATATTTATATTGGGACAGATCAATTCATCTGGGTCTGTTTTTCAGTGCATTTTGGGTCCATGCTTAACTACCACATGAGTCTGGAGGTTGCATCAAACTGGTAAGTGCTATTTTTTGGAATTCCTTTTGTACTGTTTTGTTATTTGCCTAATTATGATCAATGTAACCTGGATATACGGAAAACACAGGTAATGCTGACTATGCAGAATATTTCCTTCCTCAGTTTTATATGTATTACTTTGGACTACTTTATATAAATATAACTGCAATTATATATTGTTTGTTTAGTGCCAAATTGTGTTTTTGTCCCTAGGCTATGCTGTAACCCAGCCAATCCAGAAATTTGGCAGTGAAATTTAGCTATGCAAAATCCCAGTACTCACACTCCCAGTACTTCATTCTCTTCTCGGTATGCTCAACCCAGTCCCCAATACTTTTTCTTTTATTTCATTGATTTTATCTTAAGTAAACCTTAGTTTTCTCTTTTTTCCTGTTCTTTGATTTGTCCCTTAACACTTCACCTCTCACCATAATATTATCATTGGTGTTTTCTTTTTTTCCATATATGCTTATCCTTCTTTCCTGTTTTCCATCTGTGCCCACTTTGCTTCTTTCCTTGAATATTTTCTCTGGAGTGTTTTTTTTTAATCACCCATTTCTTCTTATACCCATTATTGATATTGCCTCCAATCTGTCCCTAACTTCTCTATGCTCTATGTAACTGCTGGCATCATTCTCTTCTTTGGCCTTATGTACAAATGTGCTAGATCTTCTGATTTAGGGTTTTTGCACATAAGACCTTGTCTGGCATGTAGACTTGTTCTGGTAGGAGGTCATTTTGGAGTGTAGACCAGCCACTAAACTGTCCTTTCATCATTACAGTAGAATTTCAGTCACCATTTTATGTTTTGTAAAGGGTGTGTAATGGTTTGATCCATTTGTCAAGTTCTCATTTTTCTCGCTGAGCGTTTTTTTTCTGGAAACTCATATTCTCCTTAGAAGAAAAAAACACTCAGAATTGATTATAATCTAAAGCATCAACCATTGTCTTTTGTGCTATTTAGTAATTTCTGTATCTCGTGTAATTGCTTCAGTAATATGATAAATCACAATATTATGTATTAGGATAAGAGGCAATATCTGGTTGAGTTTGTTAGTTCCTTCTAGAAAATGGCACAGTAATTAATAATTGATGCTTAAGATATGTGTTAGGTAATTAACAGAAAGTTCCAGGAATAAAGCACGATAATTTGCAGACTGTGATAGTTTATCGTACCTCTGTTTAATGATTAAGAATACATTATGATTAATACTTCCTGCCTTCTCAGTAACAGTGTGTAACTCATACATTTTTTTTGTAAAGTTCCTGTTCCCTTTATAGGAGAGAGGTGGTATCATCTTATAATCAGAATTTGTCAAGTAAATGTTTATTTCATCAGTCTTCTAAAGTAGACGTGCTACCTTTAATGTAATACAACATGATACAGTAAGTGCTATCTTCATTGGCCACTAAACATTCCTCCACAAGTGGACAGGTTTTTAAAACAACGATGAAGAAACCCAAAATTTTTGGGGGGTTTACTGATCTTTTAAGAATCTTATAGGAATTTTTTGATAGGAAGATAAATCAGTTAAATTACCTACTCGTTTCAAATATCTCCCAGGAATTGCAATGCTGAGATTTGTGTACTGACTAAGGCTACGTACACACTTGCAATCCTTCTCGTCCGATACTTGGCTCAGGGCCGATATCAGACGAGAATCTGGCATGTGTACAGTGCCCTGTTCTGCTCTATGCAGAGGGGAGGGGGGAGGACGAACGAATGGAATGGAAGTGAAAGGGTAGAGAGCGCAGTGGGGTGCCGCTCCCTCGCTTTCCCTCTCCCCTCTGCATAGAGCAGAACGGGGCTGTATGTATAGAACTCGTTCATGCATCGTACAGTCCTTAGTTGTTGGAAGGAATCATGAAAGATCCTTTCCAATGACATATATTGCACCTGTGTACCCAGCTTAAGTCTGCCAGTGGTGAAATACATCAGAGCTGGAGAACGCTTCCTGTGTGAGGTTTGCCTTTTGTTTCTTAATTTTGTTGTGATGTCATAGGTGCTGGGCTGGATGGCCCCTTTCTATCTTTGATTCATAGATCAAGTCTTTACCAGCTTTACTCTTTGTTGGAAGACACATATGACATATCCTTAGCTTTCATACAGGCATCAAATTAATGTCACCCAAGACAAACAGTCCTGTACTCGGGCACATGTGTACAGCAGTCGTTTATCAATCTACGACAGTGCATAGATGAACAACCAATCTAGAACAACTGATGTTCACTGCTAAGAAGGAGTGTACATAGAAGTGCTGCTTACAAATACTCTTTTCTCCCCTCTTCATGCAATAAAATGGCGCTGTGTGCACAGCCTTTTTTCACTGGCCACTTGAAACAATCATGAAAGATCATTTCTAGTAACATGATCTAACAAGTTTACATGACTTTAGCTTTTGGCAGTAAATAAATCTGCCCCGAAAAAAAATCATCATTGCTGTTTTCCTAAGCATGGATATCTGAGATGGCATTTATAAGGTCTTCACATTCTACTTTTCAGATTTTTAATTTAGTACAGAAAAGGAAAAAACTTTTCCTGATAATGTAATCAGTAGGGATAGATGTCTGTCCAACATATCACACCTCCAATTCATACTTAGTCATGAAGTAATTAAAAATCAGATATTATTAAACAGGATTTTTATAGCCCCAACATATTATGTAGCTCTGTACATTACACAGGGGTTGAAAATGACAGACAAATAGAGACAGTGACACAGGAGGAGAGGAACCTGTCCCGAAGAGCTTGCAATCTAGGAGATATTTTTGTAAAAAATATCAAAATGATTAGTAGAGCCATTAAAAATGGTAAACACAGTGGTTATGGTGTGTTGAATAAATTTGTATAGAATTATCTGGCCAATGTATTGTAGAATTTAACAATATTCACTCATTGGGCCTGATTTATTAAAGTTAACCAAGGCTGGAGAAGACAGACTATAGTGTTTATTCATCTCAGTGATCTGAGTACCTTTCATTATAGCTTATATTGCAGTGGATCCCTACCATTGGGTCCAATTTGTAGGCTAGTAGGCCATCCAAGATTGCTGTGATAACTGGATGGAAAATTATCATCATTGTGAGTACTGTTTGATTCTACTCGTAATTGATTGTATTGTATCCATACAAGGGTTAAATGTGGTTTTGTTTTATTGCTTTAGGTGTATTGCTTTTGTATTGCTAAATGTTTTAAGAGATGACAAATTAAATATTGTTTTAGAAATGTATTCATTGTGGGCCGCAAGCTCTATGCAGCCCCTTTTGGACATTTAACCTAAAGCTTAAATTTGTAGTTACTCAATTATGCTACTAAAATCCATAATAATATGTTGATAACCAAATTCAACAGCTGGCTCCTTATGGTGCAAATTACACAAGTAACATTTATTAGCAAACAATACAACACAATTGAAGCACTTCACACTAAGAGATTTATTGCTACTGCTTGCTACTTGTGTTATTTACACCATGGGAAGCTGTTTGTTCTATCTGGTTAGAAATCTTCTGGCATTTCTAATGATTTGTTTTGCTCAAATTTGCTTTATTCCAGTTAGAGGACCGTTCAGCTGAACTGAAGCAAATGGTTGGAACAGGAATACCCAAATCCAAACCAAAGTTTACCTTGCTAGCTGTTTGCCCAGCAAGTTAGGCAGGGAGCAGGACTGCCTTTACCAATCATCATTCAATGAGGACAGTTATCATTGTTTACATTGACAAGGGACTTACAGCCCATTGATTACAGTCAATAGGGCAGTGATAAGTCTGCTTGTAATGTAGGTGATGGCGGATTCCCCCTCTTTACAGAGACAAGTTACCAAAGTTAGCTTGAACAACAGGGTTATTCATTGAATGTTTCGTTGAATGTTTGGCCCGATTTTATAATCAGCTTGAATGCAACGGATTACCAGGGGCATTATTGTTATTCACCAGTCAGTAAGCTCAGACAGTAAGAAAGAGGCAAGTTTAACAGGAAAAGTTAGGATGTGTTTGTATAGTCTGTGGCCAATAAGGTTTTTTTACTAGGAAAAGTTTGAGCTGTTCGCTTAACAAAGGGAATTATCATTCTTCAAGGGATAATTCACTTAGCTTACAAAAAAATGAGTTCAAAATTCAACCTGCAATGAATGCTAAATCATTGGCAGGGAAATATAAAAAAACATGATTTTGCTTGTATATGATGGAATGTTAACTATGCTGCTCCATAACTACTGTTGCAGAATATTTCACTTTGCTAGGTGAACAGTCTAAACTTTTGTATTAAATCAATTTGTATATCTGGAGCAACTGATTTGTTTTAGTTTTTCACTGAAAGAAAATGGTCAATTTTGGTCATCTATGCAGGTAAAGATTAAGTAGGGAATACGCAAAAAAATGTCCTTGAAATAATAAAATGTAAGTGGGGTTTGCAACTGTTTGTTTCTATTTCCTCCCACAGTAATGTTTTACCAATGTTCTGGTTTATCCCTGAAATACATTTCTGCAACTGAGAAAAAAAAAATGGTTACTGGGTAAAGAGGCCTAAATTCCAATCACTTTGTCTAGGCTTTCCATATTCTGTATGTAAATTATACCTTTTCAAGACAAGCTGTAATCTAAACATTCTAAAAGTAATGTAATTTTTAATGGTAAATACTTGGTTTCTTCTACACCTTTCTGTACATTGCTGGATGGGGTAAAAGGGACATGGCAAGGCTTATACATTATTTTCCCTATGGTTCTACAGATGCAGCAAATTATTCTATCCAAAGGACTAGGCCCTTTTCCAGTAAGCTGCTCTCCTGTGATTTAATTGCACAGAAAAGAGTGTTGTAGCCCAACAATGAATGCACCTAACCAGTGACTCTGCTAGCAAAATCAACAGGGAATACAATATTCTAGGGGTTACTAATAAAAAAAAAAAAAAAATAACAAAATAGAGAGAGCCCGGTCTTAATGGCATAGATAGACTTCATGTCAAATGTGATTTTTAGGTTGACCATAATCATATATTAAAGAAAGATCATTTTGCAATTTACCTAATTCTGTTGCATCTAAAAGAAGTACATTTTGTATAGGTAAACACCATATCAGCTACACGAATACGCTAGATATAAAAAACACACACACATACGCACATATATAAATCTATTTTTACATGCAAATCAAGTAAAAAGCAGGAACACCAGACTATTGCAAATGTTTTAATTCCTTGTATTGTATACAGGTTAATTTGTCCAGTCTGCAGAGAATCATGCTTACCTAGAATACTGGACTTTGTGATTTTTTGTAGATGAGATAGGCCTACATGTAAACTTTTTTATTGCTCATATCCTTATATTCACTGAAGTAAATGTGAGTTATTTACCCATCTAAGTAGACTGAACCGTAAAGTTTTCAAGTTTTGCTGGGAGCTTATGTAGATCTGAAACTCCAAATTGCCATCCTTATATGTAAGACATAAATTAATTAAAATCATAAAGTAAACCTATTCATGTGATGATCTTAATTCTAAAAAATGGTGTTCTTCCCTCATTAGCAAATTGACCTGTGGTGCCTCTATCTAGAAGCTCCACTTCTGTCATAACAACACTGATTCTCTAAATAATCATTTTAAATAATTAGATTTGAAAGTAAACAACACACTATCATGTTCTGGGGAGTATTTTTAATATTTTATTTCAAAAGCTAATTCGTTTAGATGAAAGCATTTTCATCTCTATGCCAGGTAATTTCAAAGTTATGTTTCATAGACTATGGATGAATGGTAGAATTCTATTAGATAGCAATGTTCTTTTTATCTTGTATTTATATAGCGCTGACATATTACGCAGCGCTTTACAAAGTCCTTAGTTATGTCACTAATTGTCCTTTAGAGGAGTTTACAATCCAATGTTCCTACCATAGTCATATTTCATTGACATTGTCCAAGGTCAATTTCTTGAGGGAAGTTAAGTAAATTACCTATGTTTTTGGGAGGAGGCCCACACAAACATGGGAAGAACATACAAACACCTTGCAGATAGTGTCCTAGCCAAAACTAGGACTTGGGAACCTATTCCTGCAAGGGCCGGAGAGCTAGCCACTGAGCCACCTAGATATTCATATCTATATATATCTATATATATTTTTTTTTAAATAATAAAATTCTTTATAAATCTTATATATAAAGGTTGCTGTAGTAGCTATGCTATGACACATCCCAATGTATCTACCAATTTATCTATGGTAGAATTCTTAGCTGTGATTAGTAATGGGATGTGTATTGATGCTGCCTGACAAGTGAATGGTTCTGTCTCTTAGATAATAGCTGCTAATGTGAGGCAGACCCAACCAATTGTTGGCAGAATTAGCACAGCCAATGTTTTTTGATAGATGAATAGCTCTTGGTGGCTGCTCATAAGGTTCTCAAGATGTTGAATGCACCATGTTGTTAGGTCAAATCAGTACCTAATAAATAATTTTATTATATAGTTAGCCACTATTCATGTATGGCAGGTAATATACATACTTTTACAGCATAGAGATGCCGAGACTGCACACTAAATCTTTAAAATATATCAATGTATCAATATATCAAATGTTATATTTTATATTATGACTATAATATAAATAAATCAATAGAACTAAATTTACTCCATTATCAATAGCAACTTACATTTGTATTTTGTTATTAGTCTGTTGAACTTCATGTACATTGCATATAAGTTTGTTTTACTTGTGGCAACATAGTTGAGGGCTATTTTCCTGATAGCAAAAAAAGAGCAAAAAAAGAAAAAAAAAAACCTTTTATTAAAAACTGTGTTGTGTACATGGTTAAGGGTACTAAATGACATGAAAAATCATCAGGGTAAATAATATAACTATAGTATTTGTATGCCCTATATGCACATTTTAAAGTAAGACTGGGGGGACAGGGGATATGGGAACAGGGGGGGGGGTCTAAAGAAGATTAATTTTGTAATGCAGAAACTTAAAAAAAAAAAAGATGAACATATAAAAACATACAATATACAGGTGGTCCCCAAGTTGAGGACATCTGACATACGGACGAATCCTAGAAAAGAACGTGTTTTCCTGCTTGTTCCTGTGCAGAACTGAAGTTTGATTGGGGAGAGGGGGGTGGTTTGCATGACTTGCAGAATAAAGATTTTGCTAAACACAGCTGAGGTTATGGGTGATCTCTTCTGCAATCTCTTGTAACTCTTTAATGACCAAGGCAAACTCATTGTTGTTTCTTTGCATATCAAATCTGAGCTTGCTCCAGAAGGTAATAAATGTCTAGGCTCCATAAAGGTTTTTTTGTTTTGCTTTGTTTATTTTTGCTTTATTTGTGATTAACTCACAGTGAGGATTTTATACAGTAACTGACACCATGCTGCCTAATAATATGTTGAGACAACATGTGTCCTAATTGCATTTATTAAAATAATGTACCTGGTTCGACTTACATACAAATTCAACCTAAAAACAAACCTACACTCCCTATCTCGTATGTAACCAGGGGACTACCTGTACATAAAAACATTGCTAGTACTTTTTAATATCTCTAATTTTAGATGGATGAGACAAGAGTTATTGGTAGTTTGAATGTTTTCATTTGCATACTAAAAAGTCATGTTTTACATCATAGAAAGTAAGCTGAACAATTTGATATATTCAGAATTATTTGGCGAAAAGACTAGCAGGGTTGACATAAGAAGAGCCATGCAGTCATGCAGGTCTAGTGAAGAATGAAAACAAACCCCTTCAAAGCCTTTTGTTGATCACCCAGGCTGACCAATCAAGCTGTAGTTTATACCCCAAATGACTGTAAAAGTTACAGAATATTTAAAAATAATTTTAAAGGTAAGTAAAAAATCCCGGAAAGGATAAGACTCAAATTACATAGAAAACAATTTGTCTGTGCAAATACAGCATAAGTTTTACGGAAGAGAACTGATGAAGTAATACAGCTGTTTATTGTTTTGTTTTATCACTTTTATTAATTGACTAATATATTGAACTTATGCAAAATATTGACATGAAATTTTATGATTTAATTGGTATAAAGTGGTAGGTATTGAATATAAATGATGTGTATATGTAGGGTATGCTTGACCATATGTTGCTGGCAATGGAATATATCTGGAATGCACTCATTCAGTCATGTTAATCTCAGGGATCTAGCAGCAATGTATCATGCCAAGAATGTGCATCTTTAGAGGATTCTTAAGAAAGCTAAACATTATTTTGGTGTTATGTGCTGTTAGGCCAGGCAAATCTAATACAAATAAAAAAATATAGCTGTAGTTATTGGTTGGTGCTTTCTTCTCTTAACAGAACACTGTATCTGATTACTGCCTGTGATCTAACGATTCAGTGTGATCAATGTGGTAAACAAGAATGACATAATAGATCCCATGATAACGGAATTCCTGGACAACAGTCCAAACTTAACCTGTTCTTTGTGTCGACTATACAGAGTAACAGGTTTCCTTTATATGAGAAAATATGAGCAGGGTGATTGTACAAATCCTATATTGTACAGACAAGCTGATCCTCTACCAATTCACCTAAAATTCCCTGTACAGGAATTGCACAGGCCTTGGTAAATTCTTCCTTATTTTGTGACAACATTTAAACCTGGCAACTGACTACTTAACTCCATGTACCCAGTGTTCTGCTTTTAAGGAAGTTGGTGAAATTTTAATCTATTCCACATAGTAGGGGAAATAGTATTGTTCTGTTTTAGGGAATTTGGGGTGATGTCTTTGCTCTTTTACAGGAATGTAGGAGAAATACCAGTGCCCTGTTGTTGGTATCATTAACATTCTAACACTGACATATCCCACAGTACTTTACAAAGTCCATAGTCATGTCACTAACTGACTCTCAAAGGAGCTTACAATCTAGTATTTCTACCATATTCATATTCCATTACACAGTCTAAGGCCATTCTTTTAGGGAGGAAATCAGTGTCCAAGGGAACCCAGCCTAACATTGGCGTGCAAACATCATTCAGATAGTGTCCTGTTTCAATTTAAGCCTAGGACTAGTGCTACAAAAGCCAGAGTGCTAGCCACTAAGCCGCCAAGCAGCCTGACAGTTAGGTAATATGTCAACACTATAATTTAGGTAGGTAGGGCAATTTTCTAGTTACAAAGCTGTAAAATAATTAATTTTCTATTTTTTAACGTAGTTATAATACAAACATTTGTCTACTACATTCAGCAACATATGTCTTTATTGGTTTGGGCCTCCAAAAATATCTATGAGCTAATAGGAAACAGATCCAATGTGACAAAAGTGTTCTAAGGCTCTGCTAGCAAAGACCATGTGTCTATGAGATGTGTCTATTTGCTACCTTTCTGAAAGTCTATACATGAGTGACTAAGAAGAGGAAGTTTTCCTTTAGATTCAATTTCCATCTTAAATTTTACAGATGAGGCCAAGGAATTCAAAGCTGGCGAAATGCCAGAAGGATCAATGACACCAGCCTGGGTGAAGAGAGCCAAACCATCATCAACATACCATATCCATAGTACAAGGCACCACGTGGGTTATTCCAAAACAGGATCTGATTATGTTACAGGAAAAGCTATACTCTGTATATCAGCTGCATGTATGCTCATAAATCAGAGATTATGGTGACTACAGTTCAAATAAGTTGGATTTACTGTATTACTTATTGAGCAAAGCATTGGAGATGATTGTGTGATATTGGATTTATTCCAAAAAAGTGATTGAATACATTTATTTGGCGGACATTATTCACAAAAATGTTTATTCACCTGTAAAAAACATTCTGACATATATTTAATGATGAATTCCAGGCAAATCACTATTTACACAATTGGAATTGTTTATTTGTATTCTTTGGTGCAATCAAGATCAGGTTATAAACTGGGTATAACATCAGAAGGGTAATTCTATCATACTACAAATACCAATGTGACCATTTCCCTTATCACTCTGCTCTTCCTGTTAAGTCCTATACACCACACACGGAATAACTGTCTCTGGAAAATTTCATTACTAATCTTTTCCAGTGAAAGGGCAGTACAGACTTTTCTATGGAGAGGGGTGGAAGAGTGGGGGGACCTAATGCCTCCTCCACCTAAAAAATAACTGGAATTATTATCAGTAGTTTAGAGATCTAGCAGGACTGATCACTACATACATTTTCGGGACTGCTCTACAGAAGCTAGATTATTGGTGCCTAAGTGGAACATTTGTGAATATCTTGGGTGACCATATTTTAGCATCTGTAGACAGCTTTAGCATGCGCATGCTGACCCTGACTGGCTATGGTACACTTGTGGTAATGCACAGTTTAACATTCACCATTACCTTTACTAGAAAATGTTGTTGTTCAAATTACATATATATAGTATGTATATGGTATATGGTATATATATATATATATATATATATATATATATATATATATAT
>NC_092861.1:46831292-46843011 GCF_032062135.1 Pyxicephalus adspersus
ATTCATAATTTAAAAAAATACAGTTTAACATGAAATATGACACTTTCTTATATTGGATTTGAAAAACAGATAGAAGCACGAATTTCAGTTAATTCCTTTGGAAAAAATTGATTATTGTCAAACATTCTGTAAAGAAAACCTATTTGTAATGTATGTTTCGAAACCCTAAAAAGAGTTGCTTGAAATTCTTATACTCTTTTTTTTATTCTTACTTTTTTCTTAATTGTTTTTTAGAAAAGCCAGCAACTTTAAAGATGCAAAAATCAAACCTGTCAACAACTTCTAGTAAAAGGCAGGCTGTTAAAATGTTGTTAGAAAAAGTTGCTGTGAGAAAAAGTTGAGGTACTTTCTAGAGCTGTTGGAGTTTCCAACCTACTGTCATTATGCTGGATTCTATCAGCTCTCCTTTAGTTGATTAGTGTCTTGGCAACAGAGGACAAGAGAAAGCATAACATTTCTTTTCCAGACAGGAGGACTGGTGTAAGTTACTTTGTGGTTTGTTGGACCAAGACCCAGTTGGGCTGTTGCCACATTTTCTTCTTTCTTTTTATGAAAATGCTCATTATTTTTACCTGGTTCTTTTTTCTTCTCCTTATTAAGAAGTGTCAATGGAGTAAGCTTTTACAGAGGTTTACATTAAACACTAATACAATAAAAATGTATAAATACACTGTTACAAAAATATTTAAATGTAAAGTGCTGCTAATTGAAAATACATATATTTTTTCCTTAGCAGCTGACACATATGGAGTTATATTTTCTTGTAAAATCTATTTACGGAAAGGGATTTTTCTTCTCATTTTGAAATGAGAAAATAATTTCAAGTCTAGAGTCATAATGCAATTACTTTTCTATGCTTCACACAGATTGCTTTGGTTCTATTGCTTTGTATAGAAAGCAGCAAGCAGTAATCACATTGCATATTACAGTATGCCAGAGATACAGCATTTAAGTCATTGTAATTTTTCTGAATGGATGCCATATGTATATTTTTTTTGTAATGTGCCTAAACTTGGCTAAGTTACATTATGCTTTTAAATTTTGTTTAACTACTACATTAGGCTCAAGATATCCTACTTGATAAGAACATTATTATTATTATTATTGTTGTCATAAATATTATCATTATTAAAATTGTTTTACTTCCCTTTACACCTCGTTACTACACTGAAAGTTTCCAAATGTATTCAACACTTTTTGTTACAATTTAACTGTTAGTTGCAAATGTATTTCTATTTATGCAGAGTTAATAATTCTAGGAATAATCTGTCTTTTTATCATTTTGATCATTTATTTATTATCTTTGGGTAGTTGGTTCCAGATGAAATAGTATTACAGAGGAAAAACCTGTTGCTGCTACCAATAGTTCACATAAACCCTGCTGACTGATGAAGTAAGGCCATCATTAAGTATACCAAGAACCGGCAGCATAAAGCTTCATTCAGATATTCCTTCTGTGGCCTTTAAATAGGTATTGTTTGTGTACGTGGTGGAAAATATTTATATATATATATATATATATATATACATGCCTCTGCTTTGGTTTTTGAGCCAGAAGCAAATGTTCAGCTTTGAAACCTTTACATGTACCGGTATACAGTAGGCAGCCGTAAACTCAATTCAGTACATTATGGCACATTTTCCTGCCAAAAGAAACCCCTCAAACATGGCTATGGCTATAAACATTGCTGTCAGGTTGGATGCTTTATTTTTTATTTTGCAGGCCAGACCTTCAGAGTCAGGAGAACGTTGTGCTATGCGGCCACCATGGAGTGCTAAATTCCAAATATTTGCAATATTGTAACATTGTATACTCTTATATAAATTATTTCCAGCTTTTTGCTAACCATGCCCCTAAAATATTGTTGAATAGATTTTAGTTTTAAAAGTGATTGGAGCCCGCATAAATATGTAGGCTACATCCCATCATTTTTAAGATTATCTACTAACCAGCAGGGTAAAAATTCATGGTATTCAGAGAAAATTAGCAGTTAATTGGATTGAGATGATTTCTTTATTGGTAAACAGTTATTCAGTAACACAAGCTGTCAGCTCTGTTCAAGCCTTTCTATCAGGAATGCAAAAAGAAGGATTCTAGCTAATCAACCAAATGAATGTCTAGAAAGTATTTAGGCCATTAATTCAAGAACCAATATGTAACAAATAGCTGTCAATGCCTTGCTAATGTTTGTAAATATTTAGCAATATTGTGTTTGCATCTCCAACAATTTCACAAATATAAATTAAAAGTTAATAGAGAAAGGAATGGGACTTCTGGCTCTTTTTTCAAGTATTATATTATTATTATTATTATTATTATTATTATTATTATTATTATTATTATATGATAATATAATACTTGAAACAAGAGCCAGAAGACCCATTCCTATCTCTATTCACTTTTAATTTATATGTACACTAAGATAAATGGATAAACACATAGCTACAATATATGGAAATTGGGAAGGCAATCTCTTCTTTACCCTTTAAATTTCACAAATATATTTGTGAATTCCCTATTACATATCACAACTATACCTAAGCCTTTATGAAGCAGTTATTTTAATTTTTTGGGTATATATAACTCTACCCCCATGGCTAGACTAAATTTATGCATCGATTTCCAGTGGTACATGAATAGATGCCTGCTCAGACTTTTGAATGTCTTTTTGTAGCACCCCAGAACTGCCAGAACCCCATACCCACATATCTGCTTCTCTTTTCTTATGATCTTAAAGTCCTTAAACCATAGAGTCACTGTAACAGCTAGGCAGTATGTAATTACAATCTCTACATTAAAAAAGGATGAAATACCAACTTTCAGTGATGTCCACTGATTATGATTATCCTTACAGGGAATCTAAAGTGGGTATGTCCGTATTATTTTAATTATGATCAGAAGTAAAAAAAGAAAAAATGTACTTTTATTGGTAAACATAGAATATTGCCTTTATTATTTACCAAAGTTTTATGTTCCTTCCTTTTACTCCTGGGTATTGGGAGGGGGGGGGGGGGGGATCTGAAGGCCCCAGAAGGTCCAAATGAAAAATGTAAAAAAGTATTCCCTTTTGTTTAAAGAATAACCACATCAGTTATGTTCTTCTTCACTAGTTATATGCTTAAAATAGACTGTTTTTCTAACCCACAATTTGCTATTATTGTACATTACTGTTGTAACCCTTGAAGATGTTTTGTTATACCTGTTATACCTATTTTGGACCTTAGCATTATGTCTGATTATGAAAATGCAAAAATAAAAATAAAGAATGTTTAAAAAAATAATAGTATGAATAAAACATAAAGGATGTTAAATATTATCCCAATAAACAATCAAAACCTAATGTTTAGTAGGGACAATCACCCTTACAAGGGGACACGGAAACCTTTTTAATTTCTGAATCTACTAGGCAGATAGGTCAATATTATATACCCTTGGTATAGTGTTCCCATATGCTGTTCATCAGCACATAAAAATAGAGTAAAAGTCTATGTATACCCAAAACATTTTTTTTTTTATTTTGGGTGGTTTGACAATTGTTTTTGCTGGATATATCCAGGCTAATAATAACAAACAGGATTTATATAGCGCCAACATATTACGCAGTGCTGTACATTAAATAGGGGTTGCAAATGACAGACAGTGACACAGAAGGAGGAGGGGACCAAGAAGAGCTTACAATCTAGGCTTACTAACCCTTTCAACTTATATCTGTTAGCCCTTGTCACCAATTTTGAAACTGATGGGAAATCTAAGCATCTAGAGACATCGCTGTGACAAGAGGTGAAAATAAATCTTCTATATGGGAAACTTAATCTGGTGATAAGCTTGGGACAGTTGTTATTGGTAATTTACAGGCAAAATGCCTTTGGGGTAAACTGTCACTGAGAAATATTAAGACCATGCTGGACACTTTCACTGAATTTACTAGTGGTGTCTCCAGTTTCTATTCTTGAATGTTCTAAACTTACTCACTAAGAGACTATCTATTCTTCCTGCTTGGCCTCTGTGTGTGGCACCAGCCAGCCCAGCAAACCCTGTACAAGTACTGACAAAGTAGATGAATGTAATATGACAGCTGCACTTAGATTGATGATAAATGGCTGAGACCCCTGTGTACAGTGTTGTGTTTCAGCTCTGACTGCCCAGCCCTTTATTGGGTAAGCAGGAAAAAACACACTGTACATGGTATAGATGTGTTCTATAATTCTTTTAATAGAACAATTTGCTTACTCATAAGATATAACACCTATCATGAGTTAAATAGACAAGGAAGGTTTAGTATGCAATTAACTTTGAGAAGTGTAGTGTTCTCCTTTGTTCAGAACATTTCTGTTTCAAGGAGCTATGCTATTTCTGTTATTCTAAAGTTCTGTTCTATGGGCCTAATTTATTAAATCTCTCCAAGGCTGGAGAGAATACTTTCATCAGTGAAACTGGGTGATCCAGCAAACCTGAAATGTATCTGGCAGGATTCAAAACATTTGTTAGCAAATAGCATATGACTTTAAAGAAATCTATTCCAGGTTTGCTATATCACCCAGCTGATGAATGTGTGCTCTCTCCAGTCTTGAAGAGCTTTATTAAATCAGGCAATATGTAACTGGTGTAATAAACTAATTTCAGGTTGACTGCATATGTTATATTTGGCAGAACAGAATTACTGACCTCAAGCCTTATGCCTTATGTCTGCTTCATTAACATTGATTGTACTCACATGCTCGCTTTGATGACAATAAACTTATACTCAGGTGGTTTCTGACACTTGGCCTTATTTAGAGAATGTATTTGCCAAAAAACAAGCCACCAATACATTCACAAACAGAAAGGCTGCAGCAAGTGTACCTTCCTGCCCCCAACTCACTGGTCCTATGCTAGCCCCCTCATCCCAATTTATCCATCTGATTGATCTCCTATTCCTCCTCTGCTCATGTTCATGATCTCCACTGCCTATGGCTACTGACTACTGCTGTAGTTTCTCCTGATGTAGCTTTAGTGCATCTCTGTGTTGTTCCCTCTGCCTTGGGTTCCCCCCATTCTTGTAAATGCTCTCCTCTGATGGCAGCTCTGATTAGTACCTTTCTCTTCCCTTACATACAGTGCAGGTCTCTGGGTATGAATAGGACTGTTGATCAGGAACTGTTTTCATACTCTGCCACAAACCTACTCAAACAATCATACAAGTTCTTTAAGATTAAGGTGAGTATTATAAACAGACTTGTTAGCAAACACAAGCCCATTTATAAGTATCAAAAAGGAATATTATTTTAAAACATATTTTTAAAACCAGATAAACATACAATAACTATATATTTATATATATATATATATATATATATATATATATATATAGTGATTTTATTTGAATTTTAACTTTAATAAAACTTGTGTAACATTTTTGCAACCATTATGTAATTTACTAAAACAACACAACTTACAATTGCTACCCTGTGGAGTCAGAAAACATATAGGTCAATGAATCTTTTAAAAACTTTTAAGACCATAATTGAAGAAAAAGCAGTGAAACAGTAAATTTGGCCTGTGTTTATACTGAAAATGCCTCCCTTAAGTTCCTGCTGTTTTTAAAATCTGTAGAGTTTAAAATGTCAGGAGGAAAATGTTTAATGTGGACCTAAACACCAATAAAACATGGCAGAGGTTCTGAGCTTTCCCTGATCTATCCAAAACTGAAAACAAACAACTACACAAGGTAAGACATAGATCCAAAAGCTTTATTCAGGAAATGATTGCTAGGGCTTCAAGATTAGCAAGGTTGCTGACAGAGATTCTGTTTAGTTCAGGATTACTAATTGAGCCGTATTTACAATAATTTATGTTCATGTTTATTCAACAATGTCAATCATGTTAGTGAGATTTTAAAAAAAATGAAACTTCTATGAAACTGACCTAGATACAAAGCATGTAAACATTCTGAATTGCAGAGTCGAACATTATTTTGTGTCCAAAAATATAACAATTGGCACATGGATGAAGATTGTCCTTTAGCCCTAATGAAGGGGATGTTTGACCCCCTATAACAATTTGTATGTTTTTTGTTAACCAATATGAGATAATACCATAAAGAATGGACATTGTCTACACAGATGTTGTACATGTGCTGTTAGTAATAAGTTACACATAACGGAAACATCTAAACAAATCAAATAAAGTACTAAAACTCTGGCTACCTTCTTTAAATGCATTACCTATCATTTAGGCTGGGTCTACACAGACGGTTTTAAAAACGTTTATAAGCGTTTCCACCATGTTTATATGCATTTTTGGCACTTTTACAAGCATTTTAAAGCTTGCCTTTGTGTATGTATGTGTTAAAAATAAGACCAAACTTTAATGTTAAAGTAATTTAATAAATTTGTGTGTTTTGTGTAACTTTTAAACTTTTTTTTACAGGTTATTCCACAATAAAAGGATGATTCCCACGGCTGCATTCATGACACGAGCACAGCCGTGGGACTCCTGACAGTGTGGGATCCCCAGGCACTAGAGGGCAAATAAGGACAAGTCTCTTCATTTACCTTTATTGCTCTGTGATTGACTCAGAAAAGGGAAACCCTGATGACACCTCAGACATCATCAGGGTTTCCCTTTGCTCAGACATTCAGCACAAGTCTTCCTTCTCAAGTCTAGTGCTGATTGCCTGAGAAAAGGGAAATCTTGATGACAGTGTCATCGGGGTTTCCCTTTCCTCAGCCAACCGCAGAGCTCTGCTGATAGCTTCACTTTTTAAATTGCTCCCGCAGCCCTAGCGGAGCCTTGGCGTATGTTCTGCATCCAAGAACACATGCCACAGCTCCGCTACGGCTGCGGGAGCAATCACTGATTGCTCCACTTCGTGATTGGCTGAAGAGAAGGAAACCCTGATGACGGCTCAAGCCCATTGATTAGATTAGTCCATTGGAATGCATAGGAATTTCAAACATTGGCTTTTAAAGCCCAAGGTTAAAAGCTGGGGAAAACATTAATGTAGACTAAGCCTTATAGACCCATAGAATGAAAAGTAATGTGTTTGTTCTTTCTTTCTAACATTGTATTACATAAATTACATTTATAGTATTACAAGTTTTATAAGTTTGGCACTTGAAATAACATTAGCTTAAAACAGCTATAAGAAATGTTCCTTTACTTAATGCTGTGTGAGCGCTTTCCTGTGAACAGCATTTTCATGACACGTAATTTTACAGTTCAATAACAAAAATAAAATCTCATGTTATTCCTGCCTAATATATGTAATTATCTTGTTTATATTATCTTTATAAAGTGGTATGTTGTTCCTAAAATGCCTGTGTGTCCTAAAATGTCATTTAACTGAACTCCTGCAACTCTAGCATATGTATTTAGCGTGGAAACGCTCTCATGTGTATTTATGTTCTTATAAACCTGAAGAAAGCTTAGAAAAAAACAAAAAACAATGTTAACTTATAGCAATAGTTGAGCTGCTATAAATAGTACTTATCTTTAATAAAATCATCCTTTAAATTACCCCATACTGATTTGAGTACAATTTAATTTGAGCGGCCTTATATATTTACCTTTGAATATACCTGCCAAAGTCTACTGATTACATTTTTAGCACCTTAGCCAACTTTTATGTAACATAATAAAGTTGTAAAGCTCATAGTAAATGTATGATCTCTACTTTAGGAGAGCTTTATTGCTCTTTCATGTTACATGTAAGGTCCATGCTATGTGATGAGAATTGTTAACATTACATTAGGATAACATTAGGTCAGATTGGTAAGAGTATAAATAAGTAAATCCTGATAAATCTGTCATTGACTTACAACTAATTTTGCGAATTCTACCCTTTAGAAGCTAAAAATAGTTCTTTGGGACTAGGATATTTCTAAGCTTCACATTTGTTTGAAGTGAAAATTCACTGTCTACTTCTATATTAGGCTTCACAAGCCTTTTTGCTGCTATGCTGAATTGGTAGCTAAGTCAGGACTTTTATATTATATATTTATGCATATAGAGCTTCATAATACCACAATCTTTGGGGGGAAGGGGTAGATTTTACTTGAAGCTTTGCAGGTGAAGCTGTAAGGCTGTGCGCAGGTGAGATGATGTATTTGTGGGAGATTTGCTTTTTATGGAAAGGATCTCAAGTAGCTGGTCTAATTGTTAGAAAGGGCCAGACTTTCATTTCCATGGCTGGAACTTTGTGTGTAAGACTAAAGTAAAGGCATTCCTTTAACATTTATTGTTAAGATTATATGTAGCTAAATATTAGGAATGTTTTGGCTAATATGCAATCATACACACTTAAGTGTAAGTGTAAGTGAACTCTCCTTTGTAAAGGAAAAAGTAGTTACGGACGGTCCTGTAAGTAGATTTTACTCACTTTTCCAATACTATCCTAATGCACCAATCCACTGCCAGCCTAAGGAGAATTCCTGTTTAAATTTGGATTTGCTCCAATGCTCCCATGTGACTGCATTTTTGACTGCATTCAAGTCTTTGAAGGATTAACAACAAACATTTTTATTTGCCTAGCTTAGGGGAGTGCATAGTTGGTTTAATAGAAGCCAGCAAGTATAGCTTGAGTGACCCCTTTTTGCAGCAGTATCCACCAGGGAAAGGCTATATTTGGCAACATTGAAGGGAAAAGAATAAAAGCTCTGCCCAGAGAAGGAGAGATGGAGTGGACTCATAACCTGATGTAGATGGAAGGAGTCCAGGATAGAGGCAGGCAGTATAGTATATATATATATGATGTAGGTATAATATATATTAAAGTGTAGGTGAAGAGGAGGAGGATGATGGTGGTGTGATAGTAGAAGACAGGTTTTTTGGTGGCTGGTCAAAAGTACTGGACAGGTAGTGGTGGGCATCAGAAGGTGGCTGGTGTTGGAGAAAGTTTCCTGCCCACCCGCCCCTTGTCTATCATAGGTGTAGCTTGGAGGTTTGGTATAGTGTCGTTGGTATAGTGTCCTTGGAGGTTTCAGTATTATTGGTTAACAGATGGTTGAAGATGGTTGATATCGACACCCAATGCGCCCGGGGGCCAGAAATATCAATCTGTTTGACTCAGGTGGATGATGGTTTTTGTTCGGAGGTGCCTTCCCAGATCTGCAACCAATTAGTACCTCTTATGTTAGCTACAGTTATTTACTGTTATAATTATATTGTTGGAAGTCTGATTAAATATATCTATTTAGATTATAAAGCTGAATTAATATATTTTTGGTAATAAATGGCTTTCCTAGTCAATTTTGTTCCAAACACTTGTATGTATTCTGTTTTTGGGGGTGTATGGGGTTGTCTGGGGCAATCTTAAAGGATGGAAGATCAGACCTACCCTAGCCATGTATGTGTCACTTTGCTTGACACACTTTTCCACAATAAACTTTGCTTTTCCTCAATCAATATTTTTAACTAAATAAGCCTTTCTAATATTTTAAAAAATATTTTAAAGTAGCAGATGTGAATATGCAAGTAGTAAACTTACGTGTAAAAAAAAAAACAATTCAAGTGGTCTTTTGAAAAAACTGTTAGCATGGAAATACCCTAGGGATGTGCATGTGTGAATTGTGATGCAACCTGAAACGATGTTTACTCTCATTTAGAACAGCTGTGGCTGTTGACACTATTTGCGGTTGTTCATGTAAAGCATAGAAACAGAGAAATCTGTAATGGACATTAAGTGTTTTAGTCATGTAAATAACAAAATGGTGATCTAAAAGACTTTAATAGTATGATAATACATTTATATATACATAAATGAAGTTTAAATATTTAATTTAAGAATAGCTTACCCAGTTTTTGCAAAGTTTGCCCAATAACTCATTATGTTTCTGCTCAGAATTTCTTCCTCCTTTGTATAATTAAGTCTTCTGTACATTGGTATTCCAAATACAAATTCAATCTCATACCCATGTAATACTCCCATCCAACTTGGCCACGCCATCTTGGAAGATCTGTGGCTGAAGTAGTACAAATAAGCTTTGTTTCCAAGTTCAGAATTTCTGTTTGTGAATTCCAGCAGTGGACAAATAAAATTGTAATCTCCCACTATATCATCCATGGCATCCCTATTGTGAGTGGGATTTTGTTCATCTTCCCAGTTTGTATAATGGAAAATGATAGAGTCTATTGCAAGTTCGGTTGCTTTTGGAAAAGCCACTTTTACGCTGTCTTGGAACTGAGTCCGATTTAAAAAACTTTCATGATCCTTGCTAAACCAAGGTAGTTCATACACTAAGAAATATGACCCCTCATCCTTATTAACACCAGTTAATATTTGTGTATTCTTTTTAAGTTGTCCAAGTTGTAATAAATGTTGAGGTAAATCGATGAGAAAATCCCCATCGACTGCTGGAGGAAAATTAATTTCTATTAACGATTTCTGTGTTAAAACAGAAAATGACTTTTCAATTATTTCTTGAGGAGTCTTACTTCGAAGGCAAGTGATTATTTCAGTTTCATTTCTGAAGGAACAGCTTAATAGGTTTGCAAATGTAAGTGAACGAGTGTGGGCTTCTGTACTACTGACAGCTCCCCAAGGGGCATTAGCAGTACCACTTTGCATGATAGCTCTTGTGAAATATGGATGACTTTTAGGAGAAATCATGTGATAACTAACTGATACACCTCCAGCACTTTCTCCAAAAATTGTTATGCTTTTGGGGTTCCCTCCGAATGCTGCAATATTTTCATAGACCCACTTAAGAGCCAACCTTTGATCAAACAAACCAACATTTCCTGGAGCTTCAGAATTACCTGGAAAAGCCAGAAATCCAAATGCACTCACTCTGTAATTGAATGACACCACAATGACACGTTCATTGCGGGCCAACAACTTGCCATCATAAACATCTAAAGAGGCTGTTCCCGTTTGAAAACCACCACCATATATCCATACCATGACACTAGCATTTCTAGGTTTTGGACTAGGTATCCATATATTAAGGTAAAGGCAGTCTTCACTGAGTTCGGTGTTAGGATTCCACATTTCGGCACCAGAAAAACCAGGAAATGTTTGGTCAACATACTGATAACAAGAGTTTCCATATTTTGTGGCGTTCCATACTCCAGTCCAAGGATTGACAGGTTCTGGTCTTTTAAATCTTAGGGCTCCAATTGGGGGTTCTCCATACGGTATTCCAAGGAATGCTGTGATGGTCTTAGAAAAGACTGGTATTTGAATCCCTCTTATTTTGCCATATTTGGTCAGAACAATGTCATCATCTTCACAATAGACATTTGTGCAAAACACATAAATTACAGTCAAGCAAATTGCAGAGATTTTTTTTTCATGTGAGAGATTGTACCACATCACTGATAACTGAAACACATAAAATAAATTGTTACAGATATTACTAAAATATACATATATATGTGTATATGACACTTACAACATTATTCAGGCACACAGGATACATTAAAGAGTCAAAAACCTAGGCACACTCTGCATAATAAACACATTTTTTATGAAATGCATGCATTTAACATGCATATATGCATTTTAACAGACTTTTTTGGTGGAAAAAGCATGCCCATAAAGTTCAACCAATAGAAAAAGAAAAAAAATAGTTGAAAATCTGCATCCATCAAAGCTTACATCTACAGTAGAACCCAGAAGAAGGCAAAAAATCCCCAATATGTTCCAATTTTTTCAATGTGGAAAAAATCCAATCTAATCCCCAAGTAATGCATGGATTAACAATTTATGATGATATTACATATAAATAATATTACCAG
>NC_092861.1:46845389-46854367 GCF_032062135.1 Pyxicephalus adspersus
TTTCTGCATTTCTCAATATATATTTCTAAACATTTTGTAGATACTGTAAGCCACAGGGTAGTGGTTTCCTAAAGCCACATTTAATCTAAAACATATATATATATATATATATTTAATAAATCGAAAATATAAAGTACAAAAGTACTGCATAGTAATTACAATTCTATATGTGTTAATCTGTTGTGTTTAAGGTGAGTGTAACCATATAATACCCTTGCAACAGCAGATTACTGAGTACCGTTCATGATACTTTTTTTTATTTTTGCACTATTACTTTTTCAGGACAAGCTTTCCTTGATCTACCCACTTCTTCTCGGTCAAAGCAGTTCTGACCAAGGTCACTGTTAGTGCAAATAAATAAAACATCATAGACAGCCCTCAATCTAGTTTATGCTTTAGTAAAATCCTGTGTTCTGCATGAGCTTCTAAATGAAGCCAAAATGTTTAAATTAAAAAATATAAATAGGAAAGAGAAGGGACACTGAATGTGTGATACTGTTTTCTGGAGGTACACCGGCATGTAAGTGCAGCATGTTATATGTTAATATTAAGCAGTTTTTTAAAACTTTACACAAGTGTCTTGTGTTTCTTGCTACACCCTGTAGACTCTCTCTAAATGTACATTTCCATCATTGTAAGACAGGCTTATTATAAATGGAAGAGAGTAGCAACCAATAGCAACCAACTACCACCTTTGCATTCACTGATATTACTGAACTATAGAAAGAGAAACTGTGGCTGCTTGCTGCGGGCTTCTGCACTTTACACATCATAATTTTTGTGTGTCCACAAAAAAATTGAAACTTCATATTCAGTTGGTGCCCTAGAGAAATTAAATTACTGATGCTAATTATTTCTGCAATTATTCTTTTAGTGCTTGTCAAAAATCAAGATAACAACAGCTTATATTGAGCCCCGTACTATATTTATAGGAAGGGAAATCATTATCTGCCATTATTTATAAGTCTATAATCCCGTGTATTGTCTTGATGCTGAGAGCCTATCATGCATAATTCCCCTTATGTGACCTTAACATAATAATAACTTTATTTATTCTAATATTAGATGCACTAATCCTATCACTTCTGCTATAATAGTTCAAAAGTTTTTACATAACAGAGAAGGAATTACTATAGCTTAACAAGTGACTAAAACAGAAAGGATGGTAATAAAATGCCATTTATAAAAATATAAAACAAAGCTGTATTGAGGGTCTAGTTCTGTACTACCATAACAATTCCTCTATTCTTAGCACATGTTAATTGGTTAACAAAAGAAGATTGTTAGTCTGGGAATGCAAAGATCTTACTGAGATTATATAATTATAAATTCCTCCTTTTTATTTCTGTTTTAAGAAAAAGATGGCAATGTGAGGGCACTGTTGAAAAGTTATTTTTACGGTATCTTTTTTCTTTTTTTGGCCCTAGCTTAACACTACAGCAGAGTTAACATAAATAAAGCCAATTATGGTAACATGCATGAGTATGGGTGCTTTAACAATTCCCCACACTTCAATGCTCTGCTGAGCACTAATAGTTTATGGTGAAAATGTTAGGGAACTAATAATGTATCAATAGATTAAAAAATATTAAATCATTTATTAGTAGTCAGATTGCATGAGTTTAATTTACACATTTTGACAATTCTAGTTTTTAAATAAAAAGAAGAAGAAAAAAGTTAGCATTTTAGATAATATATAAATTATGACAAAGCATAACCAGCAATGTGAAAATGTACATTTTTTGTAAATATGTATGGAGTGCAGGGAATTATATGCATATTGATCAATCTATATATTTATTTCCCATCGATCTGTCCTCATTTTGTTATGAATACAAACTTATCAGTAAAAGGATGTAGTAAGGTTATTGTAGTATTCTTTTAAAAGTATTCCATCAAAGTCTCTGCTTTTAAATAGACAATGATCATGCAGTTGTTCATCCCATATCCCTATTTAAATCTATTTTTATATACACAAATCTGCATATATAAGACACACAAAAAACACAGAATATAAAATTGCTATTAGACAGTACATTCAACTGCAGGATCTATTTAGCATTAATTTCCAGTATCTGCTTAGGATGCATCTGGGAATAGGACAGTCTGTATTGTAACACAAGTACCAAAAACTGTTTTAATTCTGTCTGCAATATCTGAATTAATAGAAAGTGCAAATGAACATGGATTAAAGATTCATGGAAACACAGAATTATTGAGACACTTACCGGTGCTTAGTCCTCAAACACAACAGCATTTTACATCTTTTTCTAACAAAAGAAAAGTTCTAAACAGTTTTGGGATAACCCTTTTATTTAAGAAAAAAAATATATTTTAGTTCATACCTTTTTACATTTGAAGGTCACAGTGGTAAATTCTGAATGAGAAAACCCACGGCCTCCTGGGATACATGTATCCTAGTCACATATCCCATGTCACATATGTCAGAAGGCTCCGGGCTGCTACTTCTCTGCATGTCTGACCCCGGCTTGTGCAGAATGGGTTTTCCTTTAATGGAAAAAAAAAGTATCTCATGCATGCCCAGGGCTGTTCACCTGTAAAGGCAAGTGTTTTTTGTTTTTTTTTTAATATTTCAACTTTAAAGGGTTTACAACAAGATGAGGGCAGCACCTTCAGTGGCTTGTGATTTTTCACAATTAAAAAATCTTATCCATAAATATGTCTATAAAATATTTTACATCCCTAAACAACATCTAATGCTTCCTAAACAACATCTAATACTTAACAACATCTAATACTTCCTGAACAACATCTAATACTTCCTGAACAACATCTAAAACTTCATAGAGAACATCCAATGCTTCCTGAACAACATCTAACGCTTCCTGAACCTTCTTGAACTGAAGCTCAGTCCTAGGTAACCCTAAATTAGTAGCTTTATTAAAGACATAAAAGGAGTTCCTTTCCAGTTAACTACCACTTATTTAGTCAATATGATTATTATTTATTAATTGAAATATTGATTAGGCTTTTCTTTTTTTATTACAACCTATATTACCCTTTGTTGCAAACCTAAATAGGCAGAACCCCTGCTTTATGCTGCTCCAGTAATAAAGAATTCTACATAACTGACCATAAATATATTTTAGCATTATCATTTTGTAGGAATTGTTTGTGTTGGAGATTCTTCTGCAGGATTATCTTTCTTTCTACACACATAACATGCTTTAATGCATCTCTAGTTTTGTGTCCTTTTCTGCAATATTTAATTCAGTTTTCAAAATATATGACTTTAACCAAAGATATGCATACAATTCTTCACATTGTATGTATGATTGAAGATTGAAATAACTGGTTCAGCCTTTGTTCTCCATATCTTCAAATTTTATGCAAGGCTCCTACAAAGGTACCATTTTGCATTATTCCTGGCTAACCAAGACATACTACAGTTGTATTTTTAAAAAAATGTGATCAGCATATAAATTCAAGTTTATTAAAACATTTATTTCAATCTATTACAAACATTACAGAAAATATATTTATATCATTCAATAATGTGTGCGACCCTGTAAGGTGTGGGGCAAGAACTTGCAGGGTCGAAATACAATAAATAAATACAACATTTTATTGTACTTGTCAAGATTTGCTATTCATTTTGCTTGAACAATACAAAATATGGCAATTTTTTAGCCCCAGCGTAAGGGAACTGTAAAGCCTTGAAAAGATGTGACTTTTCACTTTGGCAAATAAAAATCAACTGGAACTTTTAAACATCATTGGCTGTGTCAAGTGCTTCACCAGCGCTTCCATCTCTTGAGCAACAGGCTTTTTTTATCAAACAAAAAAAAATAACTCACTAAATTTCTTTATTATGAACACTTATCAAACACACAAATACCTTGTGCAACAAATAAAATATGGGAATAATAAACGTTTATATATCTAAAAAACTATATTTTGAGTTTAGGTTTTAATTTAAGGTAACCTCTGCTTTATTTTTTTATTCATATGCTCAGTTTTAAATATATAGGGCTAAGCCTGGTATATAATATAACAAAATTATAAAAAAATAAAACAAGTTAAGCTTGCTGTAAAGGTTGTCATTAATCTTGAAGGCCTAGGACAATATGATATCTCAATAAGTCCTACGTAGACTATAGAGTCAATTCAAGAAAGCATAATACATTTATTTTTATTACTATGTTATGTAGTCCATAGCAGTTTTAATGCTATTCAAAAATTATGTTTTCAATTTAGCAAGGTAGTATTTATACATATGAATGAAGCATTAATAATAAAAAATAAAGCAAAATGATGGTTTAGGGACATGTAATGTGTTTGTATGAGTTACAGCTCTTGCATTAAAAGGCATAGGTGTGAACAGGAACTAAAGGTTTTATAATGTTGTCCAGCATAACTTATCACAGGCAAGTTAGAATATCTATAATGATTCTACTTTGTATGTAAAAGTTGTTTCACACAATTCACACAATGTGTGTTTCACACAAAGAGAAAAAGAAACAGTTTGAACCAGAGACAACAAATCATTACAGGTAGTCCCCGGGTTAAGGACATCTGACATACAGACCCCTCCTAGATATGAACAGAGCTTCCCTGCTCACTTGTGTGCAGGATGGAAGCTTGATGGAGGGGAGGGGTTTGCATGACTTGCAGTAGAAATATTTTACTAAACACAGCTGAGGTTGTGGGTGATCTTAAAGACTGAGCACTTTCAGCAACTCTTTAATGACCAATACAAACTCTGCAGTTGTTTCTTTTTGCATATAAAAGTACAGTGTATGGAATTTACCTGTCCTGCGAGCCCGCGGCGTACCTGGGGATCCCAGCAGCAGAGGGAGACTCCACTGCAGCAGGCAGCATGGCCGAGGCTGCAGCCCTGCTCGCAGCGTGTCTCTCCCTGCAGGCCGAGGGATCCGTTCCAGCCGAACTACTGTTCGGCCAGGTGGCATCCCTTGCATCTCCATGGACGTGATTACTGAAAATCCTGTTCTCAGCACTCCTGTGGAGGTGCAAAGTAGGGCACGTAGGGCTGTGGGAAGAAGTGCGTATGCTACCACGCGTGCCTCTTGTAACCCCCAAAGTGCGTGGCACTCGGCTGCCTCGCCGCGGCGCGGGACATAGTTAGTTTGAATTCCCTGCGGCCAATCAGCCCCAGGGGATTCAGTTACCCTCCTATCAAACGGTGCCAGGTGGCGCAAGGTCATTGGTCACTCTGGCCATTTAAGGAGAACCTGTCTTGAACACCATTGCCCACTATAAGCTTCTGTGAATACAGTGTGCTATCGTGCGTTCTTTGTGTTGGTTTATGTTAATCCAGTTTGTCATTACCATAGCGACCTGGTCTGAAACCTGATTCTTGCCTGAACTCTGCCTGCCCCGACCTCGGATTGTTTGTGACCACTCTTGTCTGCTGCCTGCCCTAACTTCGGATTGTTCCTGACCTGCCTTTGCCTTACCCTCCTGTACTACGCTTATCGGACTTATCATCTGTAAATAACCCTTGTCTTGTTTTATGACGATAATAAAACTTAAGATCAGCCAAGTAGGGAGTCAAGTCATTAATTATAATTAGGACAAGCCAAGGAAAAACAAGGTAGGAAACAGAAGGAGAACACAGTGAAAGAACACTAAAGTGTCCTGATGCAAAACAATAGGTTTAAACAGTTTTGTGAATTTATTAAGGGCTTTACAGGGTTTCAAGAGTAAATAAAGCTGAATATGTACTAGTAGGAACTTTGGTGCTGGTTTAGACTAGTGAAATCAAATAAGATTGTAGCTTGATCCAAAAGTTCAAAAATCATAAACATATTGTTAGTACTTCCTTTATGTGTTCTAATGTACAGCTTTTGTCATTTGGAGTTCTGCCAGTTTTGTCTTACTTTTGGAGAGATTTCCCCTTATTTTCTGTTCTGTTTACTGTATATCAAATAAAATATAAACAAGTTGGAGGGAAATTTCTCATGTTGAGACTCATACATAAATAAAGATTCAGCTGAGGGTCCAAGCCTTCTCCACTTGATTTTCTTACAGAAGAACAAAATGTGTTGGTTTGAATTAAGGTTTAAAGTATACATATATATTTATAAAAATAGAGTTAGCCAAATATTGTATATTTTCAAAAAAGTTTATTAGTTTTCCAATGATAAATTACTAACATTGATATAATAAACAACAACAAGAAGAGAAAGGAAACAGTATATAAGGGGATCATCAAAAATAATTATCATTTCCTAACTGTGCAAACTAGCCTAGATTTCCATATTCAAATAAAAATGAATTTGAACCGCCATTTTCGGGTCGAATATAGAGACAACCCGAATTCAAACACCAACACTAGTAATAAACATAAGGAATACAAAGAAAAAACGTTTGAGCATTTGAACCACGCGAGAGAAAGGAGAAAAAAAGAGGGGGGGAGGAGGATGTTATTTGGGGAAACCAACTGGGTGAGGAGGAGTATGAAGGGGGTTCCACTCCTAGAGATTACACATTGCCAAATTCAATCCACGGGTGCCATGTCTTATAAAACTTATTCAGGTTTTTCTTAAGGGTACATGTCAATTTATCATTAATCATTATCCAATTAATTTTATGTTTAGTAAAAATCAAGAGAAATATTGGAAGCTTTCCAGTAACAAGCAATTGTGATGCGGGCTGCTAACCAGTAAAACCAGTCTGATCAACTGTCTCGGAACTGATTCCTCTAGCTGCGAAAATAAGGCACTTTCCACTGGTTTTGAGAGAATAAGTTATGTGACTGTATATATGAGATTATAAATTCAAATCCAGAATCTCTGGACTCGAGGGCAGTGCCACCAAGCATGATGCAGGGTTCCCATCTGACTACAGCTTTTATAGCATAAGGGGAAAATATTTACATTTAGTTTATGAATTCTGACTGGAACCACATACCACCGCATCAACACTTTATAATTAGCCTCTATAAGTGATGTATTAAGGGATAATTTTGACATAGAAATCGACAATTCGTGCTAAACCTGAGCACTCCAATTTACCCCTAGATCTGCTTCCCATTGTTTCATGTAGAAAAGTTTTTTGTCTTGCGGAAATAGTGTGCCATAGACCGCTGATATACTCCCTTTGGCTTCAGTGATCATGCTACAAGATCTTTCAAATGCAGTGCTCTGGTAAGGAGGAGACAGCCCTTTTTTGAGCTTTTTTGAGATAAAGGATCCAAATTATTAGTACCTGAAAACTTCCACTGGCGGGAGGGCGTGAACAACTAAGGATGGCTTCCCATCTAACAAATCTCCAATGCGGAAAAAACCCTTGTTGCACCACCACGGAAATCGACCCTGATCACATCCAGGAATAAATTCAGGGTTTTCCCAAAGAGGTGTAAGAGGACCATGTTGGGAGTGAAGATTTTTTTTGTTTCTTTGCCCATCCCAAACTGCTAAAGCATAACAAAGAGAGAGGGACAGAGAATTGCAGGTCTCTCTTATTGGAAGGTATCCACATAAGTACCTCTATCAATATGGAAGGGAAACCTAGGGCTTCCAGGTCAGTCCATTGTGGTCTAGGATGTGGTAGAGTGCTCTGTCCTAGAGCTGCTATTTGAGCAGCTCTATAGTATAGTGCTATATTGGGAACTCCCAAACCTCCCAATTTCTTTGGGGTGTACAAAGTTGCCGCATTGATACGGTGTTGCTTGTAGAGCCATACAAATTTGAGTAGCTTGTTCTGTATGTTTCGAAGAATCATTTTAGGAATAGTAGTAATAATAGTAGTAATATTAGTCTAGGTAAAATATTAATTTTATTTGTTGCTTTTCTTCCAAACCATGAAGGAGGGGAAGAATTCCAACTGTTTAAGTTTCTTGCTATTGTGCAGAAGAACGTTGGCTGAATAAAGTGTTTTCAGAGAGGGGGTAATTTGTATGCCAAGATAAGTGACAGCTTTAGTATTCCAGCTAAAATCAAAGTTCCCTTTAAGTTGTGATACTATAAATTCCAGAAGTGAGATGTTGAGGGCCACTGTTTTATTCCTAATTATTTTTAGTCCGGAAACTTCTGAAAACAGATCTAACACTTTAAACAGGTTAGATAAGGAAATTAGTGGAGCTGAAATATACATTAAGGCGTCATCTGCAAACAAACCCCATTTATGTTCTGTAGGTCCACATTTGAAGACCGTATTATCTGGGTTAAGTCTTATCACTAGGGGTTCAACTGCTAAGGCGAACTGTAGGGTAGATAAAGGGCAACCCTGCCTGGTACCTCTGCTAATTTTGAATAAAGGAGAGTAATACTTCTTCATTGCTATTCTTGATAAAGGTGTTGAGTATAAGAAAGTAATCACTCTGAGGAACGCCGGGCCAAAGCCCATTTTTACGAGTAGTGCATTTAAATATTCCCAGGACAGACTATCAAATGTTTTGTGCAGATCCAGCGAAAGTAACAACGCTTCACTTTCTGGGCCCTCATCCCATTTCCCTTGTATGGCCGATATCAAGTCAATAGTTCTCCTGGTTTGATCAGGAGCCTGACAGTGGTGTAAAAAGCCTACCTGATCCGGGTGGATATACTAATCTAAAAAGGCCCCTAGACGCAAAAATGAAAGATAAAAATTTTGTCAATATTTTTAGGTCACAATTATTCAGGGAGATAGGCCTGTAATTTGCAATTTCTGTGTGGTCTTTATCTGGTTTAGGGAGTATTACCTTACGCAGATGATTAAAATACAATGGTAAATGGGGTGCCAGAGTTTCTACAAATGTTTTATAATAAACATTGGGCAAACCATCTGGCCCAGGCGCGCTATTGGTTTTTAGTTGCTGGATAACTTTCAGCATCTCTTCCGCTGAAAACTCCTTCTCTAAAAGTTTAGCGTGAAATCTACGTACGTAGTCTTGATAATGGTCTGGAAAAAAAGGCTCCATTGCAGCTTCTGACATGGAATGGGGCGCTTCATCTAAAGTTTGTTAAAAATCGTGAAATGCCTCTAAAACGGTTTTCAGGTTTTGTGACAGTCTC